>NC_053022.1:73115776-73140619 GCF_003073215.2 Triticum urartu | reverse complement strand
GAATATGAGAATGGGCGCACGAGAGGAATATTGCGGAACGATCCACTGGCTAACAAACTTGGCATGGTGGAGGATGGCCTATCTTATTCACCCATCAAGGTGCTTGCTCTAACTTTGCAAAGTTGTATTGGTCGCACATATTTTGCATCTGACCTCTTGCATTACTTCTACTTTGTTACACCATCTGCTTAGTTTAAGCATCATATATGAGTATATGCCATACCTATCCATTTTCTGTACCTATTCCATGTGTCGTCACACTATGTTTTCCCAGTCAAATGTTGTTCTTTCGTAATAGATGTCCAAAACGAAGAGGGTGAGTGCAGATCCTCAAGGAGTACAAACTAGGTATTTGGAAAAGGTAGTGATACCTATTAAATCTGATAGATCAGCATCCACAGAAAACACAGGCCCAACTGTACCACACTTTACCCCTACTCCAGTGGCCAAACCCCTATTAGAACTGCTGGGAGCCCAGCGTCAGGTACTATCTATGATATCAATTCAAGATTTGAACTCCTAAATTTCTGCTTGTGCCTTACCTTCTCTCTTGTATGAAAACTAATTTTAGATGAATCTCCTTGCTCAAAGGATCATACGATCTCAAAACAATAATGGGTTCTGCATTGCTCTTGTCAGTACCTCTCTCCCTTTTGCCTTGTAACATTGTACTTAATTAATTGCTATTTGATTATGTATCATCAGTCTGCACCTGAGCTATATTATCCTCTGTTTCTTCCAATATTATTTGATCTATATTTACTCTTTGCAAAATGTAGAATAATGGAAACGCTTATAAAGAATTTTCTTTGGGGAATTTATTGAATTATCCTTCCATCAACATGGAGAAGGGCTTTATCCAGCCCGTGTTAACATGTAATGTAAGTTCATCCTTCTCAAGCCTTCAAACTTTGTTCTAGTATAGATTTGGATAGGCATCATTTCCTCCACTGCTGTTTGCTTTGCTGTTTACATCTGATTGGATGTTTGCAACAACTACCAGTTTCAAATTGTAGTTGTAAAAACATGTTCCTTATGCAAAACAGATCCATTTATTTGCTTATATAATTGTGAAACCTGTTACGTGTCTCCTTGTTTCTCTTTCAGACTCGTATCTCTTACGCCAGGCAGAACTTTAGGGAAGATAGTGAGCCAAAACATCTTGAGGACAGCGAGATGACCCCAAGGTCCTGTCTTGATGAAGACAGTGAGTTCAAGCTACTCACCAGCAGGTGTGAGACAACCTCTGTGCAGTCGCTGCCTCAATCAGTTCAACTTCTTCAGTCTCAACTTAAAGCAGAAAGGCTTGCTTCAGCTCAGCTCCGACTTGAAGTCAAAGATGCAATGAAGATGTCAGAGGACTGCCGTGCGCACCATGATGCCTTAAATCTAGTGTTGATGCATCTATCGTTGACACAACTGAGGTCTACTCAGCTTCTTCAGCTGTTTGGGGGGGCCTGACCTGGCCAGGCCTAGTGCCTTCTGAAGTGCTCTCAGTTTTGTATATTCTTTTGTCGACGCATTTATTTGCACTAGTGGTGAACTTTGATGCCCAGTGGATGTAATATGTGTGATAGCCGTGATAGCCTAGCGTAAGTTGCTTTCTTATTTATTTCCTTGTTGTCTTGTTTATTTGTTTGCTTGTAGTCATTGCACTTCTTTTTCCGCGGTTTGCTAGTGGCTGCAATAACCTTTTTTTAAACTAGGCCACAATAACCATGGGCTAATATTTACTGTAGTGACACTGGGCCTCCTACGGGCCGTAGAAACAGTGGGCCTTCTATGGGCCGTAGAAACAGTGGGCCTTCTACGGGCCGTAGAAAAAATGGGCCTTCTACGGGTCGTATCATCAATGGGCCTTATACGGGCAGTATGATTGATTGGCCAAACATGGCCCAATAACAGGCCGCATTATGGCCGTAAACGGGCTAGAGTTGGAATCGTCCGTTCATGGGCCGACCATAACGGGCCATCATTAATAGGCCGTATTTGATGACGTTATGAAAACGGCCCAGCATATTAACGGACCACAAACGGGCCGACTATAACCACAGGCTAAATTTGGCCCACAAGCAGAAAATGACAGTAACGGGCCGTAAGTAAACGAATGCTGGAAATGAGCCCAAGAATAAATGGGCTCTGAGAAGGCCGAAAGATAACAAGGGTTGGAAATGGCCCAACGGAATAACGGGTCGTTAATGCGTATAAAGTGATACACTTTTCATTATGAGCCAGTTTCACCACGGGCTGTTAATGGGTGTAAAGTGATACACTGTTCATTACGGGGCAGTTTCACCACGGGCCGTTAATAGGCCAAGAGTTACATAGGGCCTCATATGGGCCGAAAGACGTCATGGGCCATACATGGGCCAGAAGTGAAAATGGGCTGGAATCATATTGGGTGGCCCAGATGACGCTACTTGGCCTAATTCGGATAGGGCGTAACGGGCCTTGGGTTAGCGGGCTGTAAATGGGCTATATGCGAACAGGCCGTTAACAGGCTTTACATGGGCCGGCCCGCCACCTTTTGACCAAGTCAAACGGGCCGGCCTTTTCACAGGAATGGGCCTCTGTTGGGTCGTTCCACGTGTCGACGTATCATAGGCGCCTTATGTCCAATGAGTGGATGACATCTGTCCCAACGATGAGCCGACATGTGTTTCCTCCAGCCAATGATGATTTTACACGTGGAAAATCCCCATTAGTCGGGGCTGTTAACGGTTTATCGGATCCAAAACCCGACCGGATAGCTTAACGGTGTTCCCTTACGGTGGATGCCACGTGTCGGTCACCCTTGACGAAAGCACTTCTGTGACGCGGGATTTATCGTCATGGAAGTGGACACTTCCGTGATGATAATTTTGGTAATGTCATGGAACACTTCTATGAAAGCACAGGTATGACTATCTTGATTCTGTTATAAAATCATCATGGATGTACATGCATGACAGAAAATGCGACCTACTGTGACAAACACGTATCATCACGGAAGTGTTTTTTTTTGTAGTGTGATCGGTCATGGTTTAGTTGAGTTAGATCACATGGTCACTTAGATGATAGAGGGATGTCTATCTAAGTGGGAGTTCTTAAATATGGTTAATTGAACTTTAATTTATCATGAACTTAGTACCTGATAGTATTTTGCTTGTCTATGTTGTTGTAGATAGATGGCTCGTGTTGTTGTTCCGTTGAATTTTCATGTTTTCCTTGAGAAAGCAAAGTTGAAAGATGATGGTAGCAATTACACAGACTGGGTCCGTCACTTGAGGATTATCCTCATTGCTGCACAGAAGAATTACGTCCTGGAAGAACCGCTAGGTGCCAAACCCGCTGCGGGAGCAACGCCAGATGTTATGAACGTCTGGCAGAGCAAAGCTGATGACTACTCGATAGTTCAGTGTGTCATACTTTACGGCTTAGAACCAGGACTTCAACGATGTTTTGAACGCCATGGAGCATATGAGATGTTCCAGGAGTTGAAGTTAATATTTCAAGCAAATGCCCGGATTGAGAGATATGAAGTTTCCAATAAGTTCTATAGCTACAAGATGGAGGAGAATAGTTCTGTCAGTGAACATATACTCAGAATGTCTCGGTGCCATAACCACTTGACTCAACTGGGAGTTAATCTTCCTATTGATAGTGTCATTGATAGAGTTCTTCAATCACTGCCACCAAGCTACAAGAGCTTCGTGATGAACTATAATATGCAAGGGATGGATAAGACGATTCCCGAGCTCTTCGCAATGCTAAAAGCTGCGGAGGTAGAAATCAACAAGGAGCATCAAGTGTTGATGGTCAACAAGACCACCAGTTTCAAGAAAAAAGGGTAAAGGGAAGAAGAAAGGGAACTTCAAGAAGAACGGCATACAAGTTGCTGCTCAAGAGAAGAAACCCAAGTATGGACCTAAGCCTGAGACTGAGTGCTTCTACTGCAAAGGGACTAGTCACTGGAAGCGATACTTCCCAAGGTATTTGGCGGATAAGAAGGATGGCAAGGTATATGTGATATACATGTTATTGATGTGTACCTTACTAAAGCTTGCAGTAGCACTTGGGTATTTGATACTAGTTCTGTTGCTAATATTTGCAACTCGAAATAGGGACTACGGATTAAGCGAAGATTGGCTAAGGACGAGGTGACGATATGTGTAGGAAATGGTTCCAAAGTCGATGTGATCACCGTCGGCACGCTACCTCTACATCTACCTTCGGGATTAGTTTTAGACCTGAATAATTGTTTTTTGGTGCCAGCGTTGAGCATGAACATTATATCTGGATCTTGTTTGATGCGAGACGGTTATTCATTTAAATCAGAGAATAATGGTTGTTCTATTTATATGAGTAATATCTTTTATGGTCATGCACCCTTGAAGAGTGGTATATTTTTAATGAATCTCGGTAGTAATGATACACATATTCATAATGTTGAAGCCAAAAGATGCAGAGTTGATAATGATAGTGCAACTTATTTGTGGCACTACCATTTAGGTCATATTGGTGTAAAGCACATGAAGAAACTCCATTCTGATGGACTTTTGGAATCACTTGATTATGAATCACTTGGTACTTGCGAACCATGCCTCATGGGCAAGATGACTAAAACGCCGTTCTCCGGAACAATGGAGCGAGCAACAGATTTGTTGGAAATAATACATACCGATGTATATGGTCCGATGAATGTTGAGGCTCGCTGTCGGTGTCAAAATCAGCGGATCTCGGGTAGGGGGTCCCGAACTATGCATCTAAGGCGGATGGTAACAGGAGGTAGGGGACACGATGTTTTACCCAGGTTCGGGCCCTCTTGATGGAGGTAAAACCCTACGTCCTGCTTGATTATTCTTGATAATATGAGTAGTACAAGAGTTGATCTACCATGAGATCAGAGAGGCTAAACCCTAGAAGCTAGCCTATGGTATGATTGTCTGTTGTCCTACGGACTAAAACCCTACGGTTTATATAGACACTGGAGGGGGCTAGGGTTACACAAGGTCGGTTACAAAGGAGGAGATATACATATCTGTATTGCCTAGCTTGCCTTCCACGCCAAGTAGAGTCCCATCCGGACACGGGACGAAGTCTTCAATCTCATATCTTCATAGTCCAACAGTCCGGCCAAAGGATGTAGTCCGGCTGTCCGGAGACCCCCTAATCCGGGACTCCCTTAGTAGCCCATGAACCAGGCTTCAATGATGATGAGTCCAGCGCGCAGTGTTGTCTTCGGCATTGCAAGGCGGGTTCCTCCTCCGAATACACCACGGAAGAGTTTGAATACAAGGATAGTGTCCGACCCTGCAAAATAAGTTCCACATACCATCGTAGAGAGAATAATATTTCCACCAATCCAATCTGCTGACACGTTTTGGCAGCATGACATCACGCCACGGCCCGGTAATTATTTGAACCGTTTTTCTTTAACCAGCCCCGCACATAACGCGAGGCGGTTTCTTGACACGTCTTGTCAAAGCAGAGATCGTGTTCCCTTTATCACGGGATTCTCATCAATACAAACGTGGGTAACCCAACCGTGCCTATTGGTATGACTCCTAGATCTTAGGTAAGTCTCGAACGGCCATGAGGAGGACGCCTGGTATTCATCCCCTTTATAAAGTGACAAGGCTTTTTCTTTTTTCCCTCCCGTGCTCAATCGAATCCTTCCCCCACCTTGAGTTCTAACACCCAAAGCCCAGGTCAGGTGCCTCGGACCTTCAATCATGTCCAGATCCAGCCTTCAAGGTCGGTGGATGCCTTCCTCCATCACGAAGGAGGACATCAAGAAGTTGAGGGAGGCCAGATATCTGACTGCCAAAATTTCGCATAGGCTGCCCGCTCGAGGGCATGTCGTCCCTACTCCCGAACCCAACGAGAGCGTTGTGTTCGTCTCCCACTTCCTCCGAGGACTAGGCCTCGCTCTAGATCCCTTTGTTAGGGGTCTCATGTTCTATTACGGGCTGGACTTTCATGATCTGGCCCCGGATTCCCTTCTTCACATCTCGTCATTTATTGTCGTTTGTGAGGCCTTCCTCCGCATTACCCCTCACTTCGGCCTGTGGCTCAAGACCTTCGATGTGAAGCCGAAGATGGTCGAGGGGCAGTACGCAGCGTGCGGAGGTGCTCTAATAAGCAAAATTGCCGATGCTCCATGGCCAAAGGGTTCCTTTCCAGAGGTGTCCGGATTATGGCAACGGGAGTGGTTTTACGTCACAGCTCCCCGAAGTGCCAAGTGGGTAGCTGCCCCCACCTTTCGCTCGGGCCCTCCACCACAACTGATGTCATGGATCAGCAGGGGGCTGAGCTGGGGTCCAACCAAGGATGTGCCAATACCGCAGAGCCATATCCGAGATCTCTTCGAGGGAGATTTCAGTCTGGTTATGGTAATGCAAGTTATGTTGATTCGTCGAGTCCAGCCTTGCAAACGCCGGCCCCTCCGCATGTGGGAATTCAACCCAGAAGGACCGCACACTATTCAGAATTTCCTCGGCATGATGCACGAGGAGATGTACAAATCATTCTTCGGACCCCAAATAGAGTGTCCGGACATTACCGAGGACGTGGGCCTAAGCTGCAACCGCCCCGCTCCCCAAGTAAGTAATCCCATGGCCGAACACACTGTCCTTTTATTTATCATGACATCATTCTGAAGAATCGCTCTTTGACCAGGACTGGATAACAAAGGCGAAGATGATCCGGTGTTCGGCCCCCCTTCCTCAAGGCTTGGACAATCCGGTGCTGGAAAAGATGCTCGAGCCAGCACCTTGTCTAGTGCCCTCAAAGGAAGATGAAGGGGGAATAAAGAGGGTGAAAGCGGGCCTCCATCGCTACCTATTCCAATCGAGGGAATGAGCGCCTCCGCGAGGGAGGATAACCAAGGGGAAGAATCTGACATTCTCTCTCCCCGGGGAAGGAAGAGGTCTACCTCTGAAGATCCGGAAACTAAGGTTTCCAAACGGGAGAAGAAATCTCCGCCAGAGGGACCTGCCTCGGAGGGTACTCTTGCCGCACAATGTCCGCGTGGGGATCAGCCCTCTACCGAGCTGTAAGTAAAAGGGCATTCAATAACGAAAATATCTTGCTCTATTTCTGAGGAAAATAATCGAAGCATTTATCTTGCAGTTCGGATCTTAGCCCTTCTCAACAAAGCTCATCTTCGGGGGATCTTCATCCGGAGATGATGGAGAGCAAAACGCCTCCCCCTGCCACACCACCTTACGAAGCGGGAAGCGAGAAGGTTCACGCCGATGGAATGTCGTCGTGCAGACGGGCTTCTCCTATATCCGGCAAGCCAGAAGTAATCCTATGGCCCACGCGCACCCTGCTCACGTCTTTAGTTTGGAACAACGCCTCGCGAAAGAGAGCAAGTGCTAATCAAGAGTCCGGACAATTCCCCAGTAGGTGCGGTGGTGTGCGGTCGGACGTATGGAGAGCGAGATCTGCTGGAGAAAAGCGCAGCACATCACTGCCTCAAGAAGGAGCACACGCCATACACTGACCTCACCTGGTTCATTCCAAAACCGATAGGCATCTACTACGGCAAGCCATAGGCGATTAGGGTCTGTCAAACGTGTCATGCGCGGGGATCACTTGCTAACGAGATCTGCATAAGATAATACATTGATGGGTAGTGATTGAAAGGATTTCGTCCGCCGAAAGCGGGCTGCATGAAGCCTTTATGAGTCTACTGACGGGTTTTGAGGTACGTGAAATGATGTATTGAAAGTACCGCACATTTTTAGATGTGCCCTGTGTAGATAGTAGCCCCTGAGACTCTGGTTGTCGTCGAAAACGGCGGCAAACAGAGGATCATAGTCCCAGGTAATAACCAGACTGCCTTTATGTGCAGGTGGTGGAGGCTCCGGTGGCTAGCCGGACTGATGGGTATGCCGAACTAAAGCGGCATCGTGCTTGGTCAACAAGCGGCTTGACGAGGCGCAGGGTCAGTGATTTTTCTGTGATTGTCACATAATAAGAGCAGCATGATGCCAGTATCTTTAATATGTTGTGACTGCAGATGGAGCGGCCACCGTGGAGACCCTTCGGGCGGAGCTTGCCCGAGCCAAGGAGCAAGCAAGGAGTAGCAATGCGGCCGCTTTACAGGCGGCCGAAGAGTTAAGGGCCGAACAGGCCGCACATTGCGAGAGCAAAGAAAAAATTGCCAAGATGGCCGTGGAGTTAAAAGATGCTGCTGACCGTTACCGGCTTCTTGAAGAGGAAAACCGGGCGAAAGCGACGGACCTGGAGAAGGCCCGGGTGGCTGCCAAGGAAGCCCGCTCCAAAATTAGAGAGAGGAGGAGCTGAATCAAGCTGCAGATATCGTGTCTGGGAAGCCCTTCTTGTTGCGGACTAAGTTCGGAGATCCGAAGTATGCTCCTCTGGACCGGCTATGGAGTTCTGCGGACGCATACATGGATTTGGCTGCGCTGCTGCTGATGCGAGCCGAGTACTTCAAGGATAGAAAGGTCCAAAGTGGAAGCTGTTCTGGTCATAGTTTCATGCTCCAGTGTCCGTCCGCTGCTGCTGAATGAGCGATTGACCGGTTGGGCCGAGCTCCATAGGTTGTCCGGACTTGCCATGAGGTCCGTTGTGGATCACCTGTGGCCGGGAGGGCCAAGGCCGAGTAGCTACTTTAGCTTAGTGCAACAATTCCTTGAAGCTGTGCCATGCATCAATGCTGTAAAGAGATCAGCGTGCATAGAAGGTGCACGGATGGCCCTTGCCCGTGTCAAAACATACTGGGCGGAGATGGAGGCCACCACTGTTGCAGCACAGGGTTCGGCCATAGGCCGAGTGGCTGCCGAGCACTACTTCGAAGAAGTCCTTGCGGAAAGGCGCAGTGCTCGAAGAACGTTTACCATAGGCAAAGGATGCACCGAAGTGGATGCTTAGTCGGAGGACCATAAAATTCAATGAGGGACACTACTTTTTGAAGAACGTCGGCAATGATAGGAAAAGCTTCGTACTCGAATAGAAACCAGGCTCAAGTGCTCAATAAGAATATTAATTGTTCCCCATCTTGTTACTCAGTGACATGTAGTCCCATTGTACAAACAATGCTTTTATTCGCGCGCATTTATGAATGTGTTGTATGTATAGCTTTTCTCTCTGCCGAAAGATAGCTAATGATGCCGGTATTCCTGTGCACAGGAATACCGCTGCCTTTGGCTGGCCGGCGCTGTCTGTCACTAAGGAAAGGAACCCGTTTATTGGTATAATAGATTCTAAGGATAAACCTGAAAGATGGCAGTCTTGGCTTCAGCCCCATTACCGCACTCAAATAGCGTAGAGCGAGTGTGTTCACAGAAGAACGTCCTATCGCTTCAACTTGCATTCAATGTGCATTGGTCCATGTAGGAGGTGATAGTGCAAACGCGAACCACGAAGGCAACCGGAACGATAATACATGTATTTACACTTTCACTTAGCCAAGTATGGGAGTTTGAACAGTGGGGCTACTATAACTACCGCCTGGGTGGCATCCCGCGCCCAATGCACAAAGCCACACCAGGATGGATTCAGGAGGCTCGCGATACATGCTGGTCGCGGAAAAGGCCCTTCATTAGAAGCTTGCACGAGAAAGGACCGCTGATCCCGAAGATCTCACCAGAGCTAGCAGTCATCGAGTCGGATTGATACCAGTACTCAGGACAGCTTATAACAGGAGGGAAGATTGCATCATGACAGTTCAGTTCATTTCGGCATTTCTCTACTGAGGTGCTCGTCCGGATGAACCAGGGCACAATCAAGTAGTTTTCTCCTGGTGCGCACAATTCATCTCGCCTTAGCCGATAGAGCGGAAACGTAAGGCAGCAAAACACAGGAGCCGGGCAAACCCAACATTTGACCAAAGACATGATTCGGAGCTGATGCATATAAGGCCAAACTCGCGACGCCGAACACTCCCTAAGGTATTCGGTCTTTATGATGTAAACCGGGCTAAACAGTGCCCTTTGTAATAAGCCCCTGGTGTCCAGGTACGTGCAATATTCTGACGTGGCCACATGCCAATACGTCAGCATCCTTCTCATTGTACTGAGAATCCGAGGGATGTGTATCAACAAGAGACAGTAAAAAAGGTTTACGCAGGGTCTTAATCTAAAAAGAATCCTTGGAACGGGTCCCTGCTGCACGTCTGCGCCTGTGTCTCCATTGTGCCGTATCCTGGACGGGTGTAGCACGATGGTCATCTGAAAAAGAGAAGTTATCCGAAAAGAATAAGCTAAATTAAGTGTGAAGGAGTTGATTACTAAAGAAAATAATGTACAGTTCAAAGATGAGTCAAAGTTGAGCTAGAACCACTATGTGCGCAGAGAGCGGCCGTTGAGCAAGCCATCTTCTACTAACTTGAGGTCCGGACAGCGTCGCATGTTAGATAATTGAAATCTCAAGTTTGGTATATGAGGACATGCGGGAACCTATACTCAATTACAGTGAATAGCATGTCGGAATACCAGACTCGTCCAATACCGGGAGCCATTTAGGTTTTGATCAGATGCCTCTAGGTTGAGTGATTGGTCGTTACAGTGTGCCGGCGCTCACTTGCGCCAAGGCGCGGACTGCAGAGAGAGGAGAGGATATAATCACCGAGATGCGGAAGAAGTGCCACTCAATATTTCCATCTCTTTACTGTAATGAAGAATAGCCACGAAATGGGAGGGGGGGACCCGGGCGATTCGTCTAAGCATTGGAACAGGAAGCGTAAATGCAGTATTGCCGTTAAAGGTCGAGCCAAAAGACTTCGCGTTCTGAAATAGTGCTTGATAGCCCTTTGGGAACGGAGGCGAATTGTGGAAAGGATTAAGGAATTCTCGTCTTTGTCGGCCGCCAAATCGGGGAAGCCGAATATAACCTCTAGTCTAGGCTGGGGAGCATTGTGGAGATCTCTGTTAGCCTGGCGTTAGCGTGTAGTAGCCTCTAATAGGTAGTATGTAAGCTATAGGAGCTAATTGGTTGGAGGTTTGGGACTCGTGCGTTTACCATTTTGCGGGGATGTTTCAGGTTTAAACTACTTGCTCAGCGTCCATCAGGACGGATTGTGTGAGTGGTATCTATTATTAGGGTCTAAAGGCACCGAACTGGCCGGAGATAGCCAAGCAGGCAGATACAGGTCGAGGTGACGCCCGATGGTGGCTGAGCCCATGAATGTGGGGGGAGAAGCCCGCAGACGTTTCAGACCACTACATCTACCAGTTCCGAGCAACTCTCGTAATCCTCCATAGGATGCAGGTTTGCGTCGCTCGTCACCCTTCGCTGGTTGAGTCTTACTCACACTAGTCCGGAGCGTTATAGATAACAGATCGCTGTTATACCATGAGCGAGTTCTCGCATACACTCAGTCTATTTGCGTACCAATCTATACTTGTAGTATCCATCACCGACGGCCGCCTAATTAGCTTGCGTTTGCTATGCTGGAGTCGCCTCGCTGTTTCCTCTTGCTATTCGACTTCGAGAGTACGCTTGCCGCGTGTGACTTATCTATGCCCCTTGTGTTCGGGCATTGAGGCTTGGTCGGACGTGCTGTGATATACACATCACACAATTCACTATGGAGAATCACCATAAATAGATTTATTGACTAGGTTATCGCGAGCGGCTTACGCGTGGATACTGACATATTTACGCTTGTCCAACCGAATCTTGTTTGAGTTACCGACTCTAGCTACAAGTTATACGTTACGCTGTTTGCTAGCTTTGACATTTGAGCGAGTTCACGGGTTCTATATGTGTATGATCTATTAAATGGCTGTCCGTGCAAGAAATGTGATGGTTGAATTTGGACAACTTAGCTTGCCTATAGCTCGAGATATTTCTTTATGGCGAGCACCACTCTCTGAAATGTGGTCGAACACCTCACCATTCTAACGCGCCGTCGCCTCTTCGTGGGAGCCTGTCTATTTATCCGGCGCTGTTTTGCCTGCATCGTGGTTTTCCAAAATCCAGTTTTCGTTCCGGTCGACTTCGGATGTTACTCTGATGCGTTCGGTGAGCTTGCCCGGTTCACGGGACTTTATGCTGCTCGGGCTAACCAGCTGTCCTCGCCCGCGCAAAAGCGGGTCATGAGGCTTGTTAATGCTGCCATTGTTCTCGGCTTTTCTTGGCCAAGGTGTCTGGCGAGCCATTCGTCTCGAACGTTGTGCTTGAAAGCTGCTAAGGCTTCGGCGTCCGGACAGTCGACTATTTGGTTCTTTTTAGTGAGAAACCTGTTCCAAAGCTTTCGGGCTGACTCTCCGGGCTGTTGAGTTATATGACTTAAATCGTCTGCATCCGGTGGTCGGACATAGGTCCCTTGAAAATTTGCCCAAAAAGCGTCTTCGAGCTCTTCCCAGCTTCCAATGGAGTTTTCGGGGAGGCTTTTAAGCCAGTGCCGAGCTGGCCCTTTGAGCTTGAGGGGTAAGTATTTAATGGCGTGGAGATCGTCTCCTCGAGCCATGTGGATATGGAGGATGTAGTCCTCAATCCAGACCCCAGGGTCTGTCATTCCGTCATACGCCTCTATGTTTACGGGTTTGAATCCCTTTGGAAATTCGTGGTCCAGCACCTCATCGGTGAAACATAGGGGGTGTGTGGCACCCCTATATTTGGGTGTACCGTGGTGTTGGGATGTTTGTTGTGTTGCATTGCATGCTGGAGCACTCTTGCGTGTCCCGTAGATGGATCTGGTTGCGCCGTACTTTTGATGCGAGCCCTCATGTGGGTCGTGTACTAGCTTATGTGTGGCGTCGTTTGCCGCTCTATGTTGGCCACGAGGACGTCTATCCGACCGAATGGCCATTTTTTTATTGCGGGGGATCTAAGGCCTCCTCATCGAATTCAGGTAGCAGCTTTTGCTTCGGGTAGCTCTTGGTATGGCGATTACCGCCGTACTTCGCTGCAGTGTTGAGTACTTCACTCCATCTGATTCTGAGTGTGTCTTGTGCAGCCCTGAGCCTTTGCTTCTGCTTTTTCAGACTCCTCGCAGTGGCAACAAGCCTTTTATGGGTATTCTGTTGCTCCGGGTGCCTGTCCGGTGTGATGTATCCGGACTGTTATCTTCGACGGAGTCGGGTTGTTCGGTTTGATTCTCCGTGTTGCCGTGGTCGGACGAGGTTCAATGCCGTGTTTGTCGTCCGCTGGCTCGCCTTGCTCTATCGCTGGTTATATGATCGCTGCTTCTGCGAGGCGGGATTTGGAGCGGCGCTTACGCCGCCGCTTTGACTGCTTCTCGAGGGAACAACCCTTCGCTGCATCCTTCCGTTCCTCGTCGTCGTTTTCTTTGGGTGTGTCCACCATGTATACATCATATGATGAAGTGGGCGTCCAGTGCCCTGTGGGCAGTGGTTCCTGTTCGTCTCCTGCATCGTCGTCCATACCGTCGATGTCTTCGGAGTCGAAGTCGAGCATGTCGGTCAAATCGTCGACAGTGGCTACTAAGTGGGCGGTGGGTGGGCGGCGAATTTCTTCATCCTCCGCATCCCAATCCTGCCGAACATAGTTCGGCCAGGACTCCCCTGACAGGGAGAGAGAACTTAATGAGTTCAGCATGTCGCCGAAGGGCGAGGGCCGAAAGATATCCGCGGAGGTGAACTCCATGATCGGCGCCCAGTCGGATTCGATAGGCACGGGCGTAGGCGATTCGGAGTTCGTGGCCGGGGGAGAATCCCGCAATTCGGCGTCACGGCTCTCGTGAAGGGTAAGGTCGATACTCGGCTCGATCGCCGATGAGAGTGCGGCCTCCATGGCGGGGTCTATCCTCCTGTCCATGGATGGCGCAATTGGCTCTGAATTGAGGGTCGGAGCGATTGCCTGTGCGGTTTCCTGAACACTGTCCGATGGTAGAGCTAAATCATGCTCATCGTGACCGTGCGGCGCACTTGGCAGGGGCTCGAATCCGTCGAAGATCAAGTCTCCGTGAATGTCGGCCGTGTAGTTTAAGCTTCCAAACCTGACCTGGTGGCCAGGAGCGTAATTCTCGATCTGCTCCAGATGGCCAAGCGAGTTGGCCCGCCGTGCGAAGCCGCCGAATACAAAGATCGGTCCGGGGAGAAAAGTCTCACCCTGGACTGCATCGCTATCGATGATCAAAGGAGCCATCAAGCCTAATGACAATGACACAGAGGAACTCTCAATGAAAGCACCAATGTCGGTGTCAAAACCCTACGTCCTGCTTGATTATTCTTGATAATATGTGCGTCCAAGGCGGATGGTAACAGGAGGCAGGGGACACGATGTTTTACCCAGGTTCGGGCCCTCTTGATGGAGGTAAAACCCTATGTCCTGCTTGATTATTCTTGATAATATGAGTAGTACAAGAGTTGATCTACCACGAGATCAGAGAGGCTAAACCCTAGAAGCTAGCCTATGGTATGATTGTATGTTGTCCTACGGACTAAAACCCTCCGGTTTATATAGACACCGGAGGGGGCTAGGGTTACACAAGGTCGGTTACAAAGGAGGAGATATACATATCTGTATTGCCTAGCTTGCCTTCCACGCCAAGTAGAGTCCCATCCGGACACAGGACGAAGTCTTCAGTCTCGTATCCTCATAGTCCAACGGTCCGGCCAAAGGATATAGTCTGGCTGTCCGAAGACCCCCTAATCCAGGACTCCCTCACTCACGGCGACTATCGTTATTTTCTCACCTTCACAGATGATTTGAGCACATATGGGTATATCTACTTGATGAAACCTAAGTCTGAAACATTTGAAAAGTTCAAAGAATTTCAGAGTGAAGTGGAAAATCATTGTAACAATAAAATAAAGTTTCTACGATCTGATCGTGGAGGAGAATATTTGACTTACAAGTTTGGTCTTCATTTGAAACAATGCGGAATAGTTTCGCAACTCACGCCACCCGGAACACCACAGCGTAATGGTGTGTTCGAACGTCATAATCATACTTTACTAGATATGTTGCGATCTATGATGTCTCTTACTGATTTATCGCTATCGTTTTGGGGTTATGCTTTAGAGACAATTGCATTCACGTTAAATAGGGCACCATCTAAATCCATTGAGACGACGCCTTATGAACTATGGTTTGGCAAGAAACCAAAGTTGTCGTTTCTTAAAGTTTGGGGCTGCGATGCTTATGTGAAAAAGCTTTAACCTGATAAGCTCGAACCCAAATCGGAGAAATGTGTCTTCATAGGATACCCAAAGGAGACAGTTGGGTACACCTTCTATCACAGATCCGAAGCAAGACATTTGTTGCTAAGAATGGATCCTTTCTAGAGAGGGAGTTTCTCTAGAAAGAAGTGAGTGGGAGGAAAGTAGAACTTAATGAGGTAACTGTACCTGCTCCCTTATTGGAAAGTAGTCCATCACAGAAAACGTTTCATGTGACACCTACACCAATTAGTGAGGAAGCCAACGATGATGATCATGAAACTTCAGATCAAGTTACTACCGAACCTCGTAGGTCAACTAGAGTAAGATCCGCATCAGAGTGGTACGTTAATCCTGTTCTGGAGGTCATGTTACTTGACCATGACGAACCTACGAACTATGAGGAAGCGATGATGAGCCAAAATTCCGCAAAATGGCTTGAGGCCATGAAATCTGAGATGGCATCCATGTATGAGAACAAAGTGTGGACTTTGGTTGACTTGCCCAATGATCGGCAAGCCATCGAGAATAAATAGATCTTCAAGAAGAAGACTGACGCTGACGGTAACGTTACTGTCTACAAAGCTCGACGTGTTGCGAAAGGTTTTCGACAAGTTCAAGGAGTTGACTATGATGAGACCTTCTCACCCGTAGCGATGCTTAAGTCCGTCTGAATCATGTTAGCAATTGTCGCATTTTATGATTATGAATTTGGCAAATGGATGTAAAGACTGCATTCCTGAATGGATTTTTGGAAGAAGAGTTGTATATGATGCAACCTGAAGGTTTTATCGATCCAAAGGGTGCTAACAAAGTGTGCAAGCTCCAGCGATCCATTTATAGACTAGTGCAAGCCTCTCGAAGTTGGAATAAATGTTTTGATAGTGTGATCAAAGCATATGGTTTTATACAGACTTTTGGAGAAGCTTGTATTTGCAAGAAACTGAGTGGGAGCTCTGTAGCATTTCTAATATTATATGTGGATGACATATTGTTGATTGGAAATGATATAGAATTTCTGGATAGCATAAAAGGATACTTGAATAAGAGTTTTTCAATGAAAGAGCTCGGTGAAGCTGCTTATATATTGGGCATCAAGATCTATAGAGATAGATCAAGACGCTTAATTGGAATTTCACAAAGCACATACCTTGATAAAGTTTTGAAGAAGTTCAAAATGGATCAAGCTAAGAAAGAGTTCTTGCCTATGTTACAACGTGTGAAGTTGAGTAAGACTCAATGCCCGACCACTGCAGAAGATAGAGAGAAAATGAAAAGTGTTCCCTGTGCTTCAGCCATAGGCTCTATCATGTATGCAATGTTGTGTACCAGACCTGATGTGTGCCTTACTATTAGTTTAGCAGGGAGGTACCAAAGTAATCCAGGAGTGGATCACTTGACAGCGATCAAGAACATCCTGAAATACCTGAAAAGGACTAAGGATATGTTTCTTGTTTATGGAGGTGACAAATAGCTCATCGTAAATGGTTACATCGATGCAAGCTTTGTCACCAATCCGGACGATTCTAAATCACAAAACGGATACGTGTTTATATTGAACGGTGGAGCTGTCAGTTGGAGTAGTTCTAAACAAAGTGTCGTGGCTGGATCTACATGTGAAGCGGAGTACATAGCTGCTTCGGAAGCAGCAAATGAAGGAGTTTGGATGAAGGAGTTCATATCCGATCTAGGTGTCATACCTAGTGCATCAGGTCCAATGAAAATCTTTTGTGACAATACTGGTGTAATTGCCTTGGCAAAGGAAAACAGATTTCACAAGAGAACCAAACACACCAAGAGACGCTTCAATTCCATCTGCGATCAAGTCCAGGTGGGAGACATAGAGATTTGCAAGATACATACGGATCTGAATGTTGCAGATCCGTTGACTAAGACTCTCTCACGAGTAAAACATGATCAGCACTAAGGCTCCATGGGTGTTAGAATCATTACTGTGTAATCTAGATTATTGACTCTAGTGCAAGTGGGAGACTGGAGGAAATATGCCCTAGAGGCAATAATAAAGTTATTATTTATTTCCTTATTTCATGATAAATGTTTATTATTCATGCTAGAATTGTATTAACCGCAAACATAATACATGTGTGAATACATAGACAATCAGAGTGTCACTAGTATGCCTCTACTTGACTAGCTCGTAGTCAAAGATGGTTATGTTTCCTAACCATAGACATGAGTTGTCATTTGATAAACGGGATCACATCATTAGGAGAATGATGTGACTGACTTGACCCATTCCGTTAGCTTAGCACTTGATCATTTTAGTTTACTGCTATTGCTTTCTTCATGACTTATACATGTTCCTATGACTATGAGATTATGCAACTCCCGATTACCGGAGGAACACTTTGTGTGCTACCAAACGTCACAATGTAACTGGGTGATTATAAAGGTGCTCTACAGGTGTCTCCGATGGTACTTGTTGAGTTGGCATAGATCGAGACTAGGATTTGTCACTCCGATTGCCGGAGAGGTATCTCTGGGCCCTCTCGGTAATGCACATCACTATAAGCATTGCAAGCAATGCAACTAATGAGTTAGTTGCGGGATGATGCATTACGTGACGAGTAAAGAGACTTGCCGGTAACGATATTGAGCTAGGTATTGAGATACCGACGATCGAATCTCGGGCAAGTAACATACCGATGACAAAGGGAACAACATATACCGTTATGCGGTTTGACCGATAAAGATCTTCGTAGAATATGTAGGAGCATATATGAGCATCCAGGTTCCGCTATTGGTTATTGACCGGAGACATGTTCGGTCATGTCAGCATAGTTCTTGAACCCGTAGGGTCCGCACGCTTAACGTTCGGTGATGATTGGTATTATGAGTTTATGTGAATTGATGTACTGAAGGTTGTTCAGAGTACCGGATGAGACCACGGACATGACGAGGAGTCTCGAAATGATCGAGCCGTAAAGATCGATATATTGGAAGGCTATATTCGGACATCGAAAAGGTTCTGAGTGATCCGGGTATTTTTCGGAGTACCGGGGGAGTTACGGGAATACGGGAGTACATATGCGCCTTAGTGGGCTTTAAGGGAAAAGGAGGAGAAGCCACGAGGGCTGGCCGCGCGCCCCCATGGTCCTAGTCCGAATTGGACTTGGGGAGGGGCTGCACCCCCTCTTTCCTTCTCCTCCCCTTCTCCTTCCTTTCCCCTCCTAGTAGGACTAGGAAAGGAGGAATCCTACTCCTACTAGGAGGAGGATTCCTCCCCCCTTGGCGCGCCTAGAGAGGCCGGCCGGCCTCCCCTCCCTCCTTTATATACGTGGGGGGCACCCTAGAACACACAAGTTGATCAGTTGATCTTTTAGCCGTGTGCGGTGCCCCCCTCCATCGTAATCCACCTCGGTCATATCATAGCGGTGCTTACGCGAAGCCCTGCATCGGTAGCATCATCATCACCGTCATCACGCCATCGTGTTGACGGAACTCTCCCTCGAAGCTCTGCTGGATCGTGAGTTCATGGGACGTCACCGAGCTGAACGTGTGCTGAACTCGGAGGTGCCGTGTGTTCAGTACTTGGATCGGTCGGATCGTGAAGACGTACAACTACATCAACCGCGTTTTCATAACACTTCCGCTTACGGTCTACGAGGGTACGTGGACGACACTCTCCCCTCTCGTCGCTATGCATCACCATAATCTTGCGTGTGCGTAGGAAATTTTTGAAATTACTGCGTTCCCCAACACATAGTGCTAAGCTGATGGATGGGTCAAGTCAATCACATCATTCTCTAATGATGTGATCTCGTTTATCAAATGACAACTCTTTGTCTATGGCTAGGAAACTTAACCATCTTTGATGAATGATCTAGTCAAGTAGAGGCATACTAGTGACACTCTGTTTGTCTATGTATTCACACATGTACTAATTTTCGGTTAATACAATTCTAGGATGAATAATAAACATTTATCATGATATAAGGAAATATAATAAAAACTTTATTATTGCCTCTAGGGCATATTTCCTTCATCCATCTCACGTGATGATCGGACATGGTTTAGTTGATATGGATCACGTGATCACTTAGATGATTAGAGGGATATCTATCTAAGTGGGAGTTCTTAAGTGATATGATTAATTGAACTTTAATTTATCATGAACTTAGTACCTGATAGTATTTTGCATGTCTATGTTGTTGTAGATAGATGGCTCGTGTTGTTGTTCTGTTAAATTTTAATGCGTTCCTAGAGAAAGCTAAGTTGAAATACGATGGTAGCAATTACATGGATTGGGTCCGTAACTTGAGGATTATCCTCATTACTGCACAGAAGAATTACGTCCGGGAAGCACCGCTAGGTGACAAACCCGCTGCAGGAGCAACACTAGATGTTATGAACGTCTGGTAGAGCAAAGCTGATGACTACTCGATAGTTCAATGTGCCATGCTTTACGGCTTAGAACCGGGACTTCAACGACGTTTCGAACGTCATGGAGCATATGAGATGTTCCAGGAGTTAAAGTTAATATTTCAAGCAAATGCCCGAATTGAGAGATATCAAGTCTCCAATAAGTTTTATAGCTGCAAAATGGAGGAGAGTAGTTCTGTTAGTGAACATATACTCAGAATGTCTGGGTACCACAACCACTTGGCCCAGCTGGGAGTTAATCTTCCTGATGATAGTGTCATTGACAAAGTTCTTAAATCACTCCCACCAAGCTACAAGAGCTTCGTTATGAACTATAATATGCAAGGGATGGATAAGACAATTCCCGAGCTCTTCGCAATGCTAAAGGCTGCTGAGGTAGAAATCAAGAAGGAGCATAAAGTGTTGATGGTCAACAAGACCACCAGTTTCAAGAAAAAGAGTAAAGGGAAGAAGGGGAACTTCAAGAAGAACGGCAAGCAAGTTGCTGCTCAAGTGAACAAGCCCAATTCTGGACCTAAGCCTGAGACTGAGTGCTTCTACTGCAAAGGGACTGTTCACTGGACGCGGAACTACCCCAAGTATTTGGCGGAGAAGAAGGATGGCAAAGTGAAAGGTATATTTGATATACATGTTATTGATGTGTACCTTACTAATGCTCGCAGTAGCGCCTGGGTATTTGATACTGGTTCTGTTGCTAATATTTGCAACTTGAAACAGGGGCTACGGATTAAGCAAGATTGGCTAAGGATGAGGTGACGATGCGCGTGGGAAATGGTTCCAAAGTCGATGTGATCGCTGTCGGCATGCTACCTCTACATCTACCGTCGGGATTAGTTTTAGACCTAAATAATTGTTATTTGGTGCCAGCATTAAGCATGAACATTATATCTGGATCTTGTTTAATGCGAGACGGTTATTCATTTAAATCAGAGAATAATGGTTGTTCTATTTATATGAGTAATATCTTTTATGGTCATGCACCCTTGATGAGTGGTCTATTTTTTGTTGAATCTCAATTGTAGTGATACACATATTCATAATATTGAAGCCAAAAGATGCAAAGTTAATAATGATAGTGCAACTTATTTGTGGCACTGCCGTTTAGGTCATATTGGTGTAAAACGCATGAGGAAACTCCATGCTGATGGGCTTTTAGAATCACTTGATGCTTGCGAACCATGCCTCATGGGCAAGATGACTAAGAGTCCGTTCTCCAGAACAATGGAGCGAGCAACAGACTTGTTGGAAATAATACATACTGATGTATGCGGTCCAATGAGTGTTGATGCTCGCGGCGGGTATCGTTATTTTCTTACTTTCACAGATGATTTGAGCAGACATGGGTATATCTACTTGATGAAACATAAGTCTGAAACATTTGAAAAGTTCAAAGAATTTCAGAGTGAAGTGGAAAATCATCATAACAAGAAAATTAAGTTTCTACGATCTGATCGTGGAGGTGAATATTTGAGTTATGAGTTTGGTCTTCATTTGAAACAATGCGGAATAGTTTCGCAACTCACGCCACCTGGAACACCACAACGTAATGGTGTGTCCGAACGTCGTAACCACACTTTATTAGATATGGTGCGATCTATGATGTCTCTTACTGATTTACCGCTATCGTTTTGGGGTTATGCTTTAGAGACGGCCGCATTCACATTAAATAGGGCACCATCCAAATCCGTTGAGACGACATCTTATGAACTGTGGTTTGGCAAGAAACCCAAGTTGTCGTTTCTTAAAGTTTGGGGTTGCGATGCTTATGTGAAAAAGCTTCAACCTGATAAGCTCGAACCCAAATCGGAGAAATGTGTCTTCATAGGATACCCAAAGGAGACTGTTGGGTACACCTTCTATCACAGATCCGAAGGCAAGATATTCGTTGCTAAGAATGGATCCTTTCTAGAGAAGGAGTTTCTCTCAAAGGAAGTGAGTGGGAGGAAAGTAGAACTTGACGAGGTAATTGTACCTACTCCCTTATTGCAAAGTAGTTCATCACAGAAATCAGTTCCACTAATTCCTCCACCAGTAAGTGAGGAAGCTAATGATGATGATCATGAGACTTCTGATCAAGTTACTACCAAACCTCGTAGGTCAACCAGAGTGGTACAGTAATCCTATTCTGGAAGTCATGTTACTTGACCATGACGAACCTACGAACTATGAGGAAGCGATGATGAGCCCAGATTCCGCAAAATGGCTTGAGGCCATGAAATCTGAGATGGGGTCCATGTATGAGAACAAAGTGTGGACTTTGGTTGACTTTCCCGATGATCGGCAAGCCATAGAGAATAAATGGATCTTCAAGGAGAAGACTGACGCTGATGGTAATGTTACTGTCTACAAAGCTCTACTTGTTGCAAAAGGTTTTCGACAAGTTCAAGGAGTTGACTACGATGAGACCTTATCACCCGTAGTGATGCTTAAGTCCGTCCGAATCATGTTAGCAATTGCCGCATTTTATGATTATGAAATTTGGCAAATGGATGTCAAAACTGCATTCCTTAATGGATATCTTAAAGAAGAGTTGTATATGATGCAACCAGAAGGTTTTGTCGATCCAAAAGGAGCTAACAAAGTGTGCAAGCCCCAGCGATCCATTTATGGACTGGTGCAAGCCTCTCGGAGTTGGAATATACGCTTTGATAGTGTGATCAAAGCATATGGTTTTATACAGACTTTTGGAGAAGCCTGTATTTACAAGAAGGTGAGTGGGAGCTCTGTAGCATTTCTGATTTTATATGTGGATGACATATTGTTGATCGGAAATGATACTGAATTTCGGAATAGCATAAAAGGATACTTGAATAAGAATTTTTCAATGAAAGACCTCGGTGAATCTGCTTATATATTGGGCATCAAGATCTATAGAGATGGATCAAGACGCTTAATTGGACTTTCACAAAGCACATACCTTGATAAAGTTTTGAAGAAGTTTAAAATGGATCAAGCAAAGAAAGGGTTCTTGCCTGTGTTACAAGGTGTGAAGTTGAGTCAGACTCAATGCCCGACCACTACACAAGATAGAGCAAAACTGAAAGTCATTCCCTATGCTTCAGCCATAGGTTCTATCATGTATGCAATGTTGTGTACTAGACCTGATGTGTGCCTTGCTATTAGTTTAGCAGGGAGGTACGAAAGTAATCCATGAGTGGATCACTGGACAGCGGTCAAGAACATCCTGAAATACCTGAAAAGGACTAAGGGTATGTTTCTCATTTATGGAGGTGACAAAGAGCTTGTTGTAAAAAGTTACGTCGATGCAAGCTTTGACACTGATCCGGATGACTCTAAGTCACAAACCGGGTATGTATTTTTATTGAATGGTAGAGCTGTTAGTTGGTGCAGTTCCAAGCAGAGTGTCGTGGCGGGATCTACGTGTGAAGCGGAGTACATAGCTGCTTCGGAAGTAGCAAATGAAGGAGTCTGGATGAAGGAGTTCATATCCGATCTAGGTGTCATACCTAGTGCATTGGGTCCAATGAAAATCTTTTGTGACAATACTGGTGCAATTGTCTTGGCAAAGGAATCCAGATTTCACAAGAGCACCAAGCACATCAAGAGGTGCTTCAATTCCATCTGCGATCAAGTCAAGGAGGGAGACATAGAGATTTACAAGATACATACGGATCTGAATGTTGCAGACCCGTTGACTAAGCCTCTCTCATGAGCAAAACACGATCAGCACCAAGACTCCATGGGTGTTAGAATCATTACAATGTAATCTAGATTATTGACTCTAGTGCAAGTGGGAGACTGAAGGAAATATGCCCTAGAGGCAATAATAAAGTTGTTATTTATATTTCCTTATATCATGATAAATATTTATTATTCATGCTAGAATTGTATTAACCAGAAACTTAGTACATGTGTGAATACATAGACAAACAGAGTGTCACTAGTATGCCTCTACTTGACTAGCTCGTTAATCAAAGATGATTAAGTTTCCTAGCCATGGACAAAGAGTTATCATTTGATGAACGGGATCACATCATTGGAGAATGATGTGATTGACTTGACCCATCCGTTAGCTTAGCACTTTGATCGTTTAGTTTACTGCTATTGCTTTCTCCATAACTTATACATGTTCCTATGACTATGAGATTATGCAACTCCCGAATACCAGAGGAACACTTAGTGTGCTATCAAATGTCACAACGCAACTGGGTGACTATAAAGATGCTCTACAGGTGTCTCCGATGGTGTTTGCTGAGTTGGCATAGATCGAGATTAGGATTTGTCACTTCGATTGTCGGAGAGGTATCTCTGGGCCCTCTCGGTAATGCACATCACTATAAGCCTTGCAAGCAATGTGACTAATGAGTTAGTTATGAGATGTTGCATTATGGAACGAGTAAACAGACTTGCCGGTAACGAGATTGTACTAGGTATTGAGATAACGACGATCGAATCTTGGGCAAGTAACATACCGATGACAAAGGGAACAACGTATGTTGTTATGCGGTTTGACCGATAAAGATCTTTGTAGAATATGTAGGAACCAATATGAGCATCCAAGTTCCGCTATTGGTTATTGACCGGAGTTGAGTCTCGGTCATGTCTACATAGTTCTCGAACCCGTAGGGTCTGCACGCTTAACGTCCAGTGACAATCGGTATTATGAGTTTATGTGTTTTGATGTACCAAAGATTGTTCGGAGTCCCGGATGAGATCACGGACTTGACGAGGAGTCTCGAAATGGTCGAAACATAAAGATTGATATATTGGAAGGCTATGTTTGGACATCGGAATGGTTCCGGGTGAGTTCGGGCATTTACCAGAGTATCGTGGGGTTATCGGAACCCCGCGGGGAGTCAATGGGCCTTATTGGGCCCTAGTGGGAGAGAAGAGGAGGTAGCAAGGTGGAGGGCGCCCCCAAGCCCAATCCGAATGGGTGGGGGCCGGCCCCCCTTTCCTTTATCCTTCTCCCTCTTCCTTCACTTCCTAGTGGGACTAGGAAAGGGGGAGTCCTACTCCTACTAGGAGGAGGACTCCTCCCCCTTGGCGCACCTATAGGGCCGGCCGGCCTCCCCCTCCCTCCTTTATATACGTGGGGAGGGGGTCACCCTAGAACACATCAAAGTTGATTGTTTAGTCGTGTGCGGTGCCCCCCTCCATGGAATTCCACCTCGATCATATCGTTGTAGTGCTTAGGCGAAGCCCTACGTCGGTAACTTCATCATCACTGTCATCACGTCGTCGTGTTGACAAAACTCTCCCTCGACCTCAGCTAGATCTAGAGTTCGTGGGACGTCACCGAGCTGAACGTGTGCAGATCGCGGAGGTGCCATACCTTCGGTGCTAGGATCGGCCGGATCATGAAGACGTGCGACTACATCAATCGCGTTGTCATAAT
>NC_053022.1:73073836-73114776 GCF_003073215.2 Triticum urartu | reverse complement strand
CCTAACAAAACTAACTCGATTACATGATAAATCTCATCCAACCCATCACCGTCCAGCAAGCCTACGATGGAATTACTCAGGCACGATGATGAGCATCATGAAATTGGTGATGGAGGATGGTTGATGATGACGACGTCGATGAATCCCCCTCTCCGGAGCCCCGAATGGACTCCAGATCAGCCCTCCCGAGAGGTTTTAGGGCTTGGCAGTGGCTCCGTATCGTAAAACACGATGAATTCTTCTCTCCTATTTTTTTCTCCCCATAAGCAAATATATAGAGTTGGAGTTGGAGTGGGAGGTCTCCAGGGTGCCCACGAGGTAGGGGGGCGCGCCCTAGGGGGGGCGCGCCCCCCACCCTTGTGGAAAGGGTGTGGGCCCTGGTCTTCATCTTTGGCGAGGATTTTTTATTATTTATTGTAAGATATTCCGTAGAGTTTCAGGTCATTCCGAGAACTTTTGTTTTCTGCACATAAAACAACATCATGGCAATTCTGCTGAAAACAGCGTCAGTCTGGGTTAGTTCCATACAAATCATACAAGTTAGAGTCCAAAACAAGGGTAAAAGTGTTTGGAAAAGTAGATACGACGGAGACGTATCAACTCCCCCAAGCTTAAACCCTTGCTTGTCCTCAAGCAATTCAGTTGACAAGCTGAAAGAAATAAAGAAAAAACTTTTACAAACTCTGTTTGCTCTTGCTGTTTTAAATATGTCAAGCTAGCATTCAAGTTTTCAGCAAAGATTATAACTAACCATATTTGCAATAATTCTCAGATCTCATGATTACCCGTATCAATAGCATAATCAACTAGCAAGCCTTAATAATAATTCTCGGATCACAACACTTTCTCAAACCAATCATAATATGATATAACAAGATGGTATCTCGCTAGCCCTTTCTGAGACCGCAAAACATAAATGCAGAGCACCTTCAAAGATCAAGGACTGACTAGACATTGTAATTCATGGTAAAGGAGATCCAATCATAGTCACACGCAATATAAATTAACAGTGATGAATGCAAATGACAGCTGTGCTCTCCAGCTAGTGCTTTTCATAAGAGGGTGATGACTCAACATAAAAGTAAATGGATAGGCCCTTCACAGAGGGAAGCGGGGATTTGTAGAGGTGCCAGAGCTTGGTTTTGAAATAGAGGTGAACAATATTTTGAGTGGTATACTTTCATTGTCAACATAACAACCAAGAGATGGCGATATCTTCCATGCTACACACATTATAGGCGGTTCCCAAACAGAATGGTAAAGTTTATACTCCCCCTCCACCAACAAACATCAATCCATGGCTTGCTCGAAACAACGAGTGCCTCCAACATACATCAGGTCCCAGACGGAGTTTTGTTTTGCAATATTTTTGATTTAGTTTGCATAAAGCTTGGGACTGGGCATCTCGGTGACCAGCCATTTTCTCGTGAGTGAGGAGCGGAGTCCACTCCTCTTGAGAATAACCCGTCTAGCATGGAAGACACAAGCAGCCCTAGTTGATACATGAGCTATTCGAGCATACAAAACAGGATGATTATTTGAAGGTTTAGAGTTTGGCACATACAAATTTACTTGGAATGGCAGGTAGATACCGCATATAGGAAGGTATAGTGGACTCATCTGGAATAACTTTGGGGTTTAAGGGATTGGATGCACAAGCAGTATTCCCGCTTAGTATAGGTGAAGGCTAGCAAAAGACTGGGAAGCGACCAACTAGAGCGACAACAGCCATGTATATGCACTGAAATTAATAAACATTGGATGCAAGCATGAGTAGGATATAATCCACCATGAACATAAATATCGTGAAGGCTATGTTGATTTGTTTCAACTACATGCGTGAACATGTGCCAAGTCAAATCACTTAAATCATTCAAAGGAGGATACCACCCCATCATACCACATCATAACCATCTCAATAGCATGCTGGCACGCAAGGTAAAGCATTATAACTCATAGCTAATCAAGCATGGCACAAGCAACTATGATCTCTAATTGTCATTGCAAACATGTTTATTCATAACAAGCTGAATCAAGAATGATGAACTCATCATATTTACAAAAACAAAAGAGGTCGAGTTCGTACCAGCTTTTCTCATCTTAGTCAGTCCATCATATATCATCATAATTGCCTTTCACTTGCACGACCGAACGATGTGAATAAAATAAGAGTGCACGTGCATTGGACTAAGCTGGAATCTGCAGGCATTCAATAAACAGGAGAAGACAAGGCAATATGGGCTCTTTTGTCAGATAAACAATAATGCATATAAGAGCCATTTCAACAATTTAATTATGGTCTCTCCTATCGACCGCCAAATAAAGAAAAGAAATAAAACTATTTACACGGGAAAGCTCCCAACAAGCAAAAGAAGAATAGGAAATATTTTTGGGTTTTCTTTTTTAATTACTACTACAAGCATGGAAATTAAATTAATTAAAAGCTACAACTAATTCTTTTTGGTTTTTCTTAAGGTTTATTAAACACACAAGAAGAAAGCATAAAAGGAAATAAACTAGCATGGATGATAGAATGAAAAAGTATAAGCACCGACATCTAGCAATGAGTGTGTGTGAACATAAATGTAATGTCGGTGAGAAATACGTACTCCCCCAAGCTTAGGCTTTTGGCCTAAGTTGGTCTATGGCCACGCCTGGCCTGGCTGATATCCATAATAATAGTTGTTGGGGTCATACTGTGATGCAGCGGCTATCGCCTCCTAAGCTGCACTATGGCGACGAGCGGCCTCCGCTCTCCTCTCGTACTCATCTGCCTCCTCTTTGGTAATAGTATATCCTCCTCTTGCCTGATAATCAAAGAAAGCAGGAGCAGGGAGAGTAATACGGACAACACGGCGTCTGTCAAAGATTAGTCGGTACTGGAGAGGTGATTCGTTCCTCTCGACAAATGGTGAGAAACCATAGAATCAAAATCTAAATAAGCAGGAGGCAACTCCATGTCTCCTTCACGAACGTCTATCTCAAGAAATTTAGCTAAGCGGGTTGCATAAATTCCTCCAAAGAAATCTCCATTATATCTATTATGATGCAACCTACGAGCTACAATGGCTCCCATATGATAAGATTGGTCTCCTGACACAACACTCCTGATAATGCTAAGCTCAGGGACACACATGTGACATGCTTCATCCTTTGCATTTATGCACCTACCTATGAAGAGAGCAAAATAATGTATAGTAGGAAAGTGAATGCTCCCTGTGGTAGCCTGCGTTATATCTCTAGATTCCCCTACAGTTATACTAGCAAGAAAGTTTCTAAATTCAGATTTAGGGGGATCCCTAACGCTACACCATTGTGGAAGTTTGCAAGAAAAAGTGAAATCCTCTAAGTCCATGGTATAAGATTTGTCATAAAGATCAAACATGACTGAAGGAGAATTACGCGAAGATGAATACTCAAACCTCCTCACAAAAGAGCTTGTGAGATCATGATACTGGGGGCATTTGTCTGCCTCATAGTCCTCAAGACCGGCATTACGCAAATATGCGTTAAATTCTTCTTTAATTCCACCTCGATCCATAAAATTTTCAGAAGGCCACTGACAAGGACGCGCTGGAGCGTCTCTTGGTGGCTCTTCATCAGCATCATGCATTGCAAGCCTGGGTCCTTGCTTCCTTGAAGAACCACCTTGGAACATTTTCCTAAGCATATTTCTTCCACTGAAAAATTCTGAAAATTTTTAGTAACTTCAAAATAAAAGTAAACCAAACTCAATAATATTGATAGAAATTACTCCTACAAGTGCCTAGAGCCTATATCATGCATCAAAACTACTTTTGGCCATATAAATTTGACATGCAAGCTCAAGAACAGGGTCACCTAAGCAGAAAAAAAATTCAATGAATAAAGCACTAGAACAAAAACTAATTGGACCAATGGAGGAGTCACATACCAACGAACAATCTCCCCAAGCAGTTTTGTGAGAGGTG
Source organism: Triticum urartu (assembly GCF_003073215.2). Classification (NCBI taxonomy): domain Eukaryota; kingdom Viridiplantae; phylum Streptophyta; class Magnoliopsida; order Poales; family Poaceae; genus Triticum; species Triticum urartu. The sequence goes on along the minus strand of NC_053022.1, from coordinate 73,110,826 downwards.
CTTTGAGCAAGGAGATCAAAAATGGCAGCAAAGAGGGCTGGAACTCGTGCTTGAGTTGGTTTTTCGTGTTTGTGCGAGGCAGAAGAAGAGGATGGGTGCAGGAATAAGTGGAGGAGGGCCACTGTGGGCCCACGAGGCAGGGGGACGCGCCCTCCACCCTCGTGGCAAGGTGGTTGGCCCCCCTAGTGTGTTCTTTGTTCCATAAATCCTCAAATATTCTAGAAAAAATCATATTTAATTTTCAGGGCATTTGGAGAACTTTTATTTTTGAGGTATTTTTATGTTGCACGGATAATCAGATAACAGACAGAAAATTATTTATTTTTACTTTAATTTAACTAAATAACAGAAATTATAGAGAGGGTACAGAAGGTTGTGCTTCTAGTTTCATCCATCTCATGATCATCAAAAGGAATCCACTAACAAGGTTGATCAAGTCTTGTTAACGAACTCATTTCGAATAACATGGAACTGGAGAAATTTCGAATAACACTATGTTACCTCAACGGGGATATGCACATCCCCAATAATAAGAATATCATATTTCTTCTTGATAGTTGGAAAAGGAAATTCAAAACCTCCAAATATAATCGATGGAATTTTTCCGATAGAATTGATACTATGAACTTGAGGTTGTTTCCTCGGAAAGTGTACCGTATGCTCATTACCATTAACCTAAAAAGTGACATTGCCTTTAGTTCAATCAATAACCGCCCCTGCAATATTCAAAAAAGGTCTTCCGAGAATAATAGACATACTATCGTTCTCGGGAATGTCAAGAATAACAAAGTCTGTTAAAATAGTAACGTTTGCAACCACAACAGACACATCCTCACAAATACCAACAGGTATAGCAGTTGATTTATCAGCCATTTGCGAAGATATTTCAGTAGGTGTCAACTTATTCAAGTCAAGTCTACGATATAAGGAGAGAGGTAGAACACTAACACCGGCTCCATGATCACATAAAGCAGTTTTAACATAGTTTCTTTTAATGGAGCATGGTACAGTAGGTACTCCTGGATCTCCAAGTTTCTTTGGTATTCCACCCTTAAAAGTATAATTAGCAAGCATGGTGGAAATTTCAGCTTCTGGTATCTTTCTTTTATTTGTAACAATATCTTTCATGTACTTAGCATAAGGATTCATATTGAGCATATCAGTTAATCGCATGCGCAAAAAGATAGGTCTAATCATTTCAGCAAAGCGCTCAAAATCCCCATCATCCTTTTTCTTGGATGGTTTGGGAGGAAAAGCCATGGGTTTCTGAACCCAATGCTCTCTTTCTTTACCATGTTTCCTAGCAACAAAGTCTTTCTTATCATAACATTGATTCTTTGATTGTGGGTTATCAAGATCAATAGCAGGTTCAATTTCTACATCATTATCATTACTAGGTTGAGCATTATTATGAACATCATCATTAACATTTTCATTAGGTTCATGTTCATTGCCAGATTGTGTTTCAGCATCAGACATATAGATATCATTTGGATTATCAGGTGGTTCAGCAATAGGTTCACTAGAAGTTTGCACAGTTCTATCATTTTTCTTTTTCTTCCTTTTAGAAGAACTAGGTGCATCAATATTATTTCTCTAAGAATCTTGCTCAATTCTCTTAGGGTGGCCTTCAGGATACAAAGGTTCCTGAGTGATTCTACCACTTCTAGTAGCCACTTTAACATCATAATTATTTTTCTTACTATTCATCTCATTGAGCAATTCTTTTTGAGCTTCAAGTACTTGTTCTACTTGAGTGGTAAACATAGAAGCATGTTTGCTAACAAGTTTAAGTTCACCTCTAATATTAGCCATATAATCACCCAAGTATTTAATCATATCAGCATCTTGTTTTAATTGTCTACCAAGATAAGCATTGAAGTCTTCTAGCTTAAACATAAAATTATCAAATTCATCCAAGCATTGGCTAGCAATTTTAGCAGGAGGGATTTCAGCTTTATCATATCTATAGAGAGAATTTACCTTTACTACCTGTGTCGGGTTATCGAGGTCTGGAAGTTCTTCAATAAGTAAAGGATCAAGATCATATGTTTCTTCGGCAGGTGGTAAATTAAGACCATGTATTTCTTCAATACGAGGTAAATTCTTAACATCTTCAGCTTTAATACCTTTTTCTTTCATAGATTTCTTTGCCTCTTTCATATCTTCAGGACTGAGAAATAAAATACCCCTCTTCTTCGGAGTTGGTTTAGGAATAGGCTCAGGAATTGGCTCCAGAGGTGTCCAATTATTTTGATTTGTCAACATATTATTCAATAAGATTTAAGCTTCATCCGGTGTTCTTTCCCTGAAAAGAGAACCAGCACAACTATCCAGGTAATCTCTGGAAGCATCGGTTAGTCCATTATAAAAGATATCAAGTATTTCATTTTTCTTAAGAGGATGATCAGGAAAAGCATTAAGTAACTTGAGAAGCCTCCCCCAAGCTTGTGGGAGACTCTATTCTTTAAGTTTCACAAAGTTGTATATTTCCTTTAAAGCAGCTTGTTTCTTATGAGCAGGGAAATATTTAGCAGAGAAGTAGTAAATCATATCCTGGGGACTACGCACACAACCAGGATCAAGAGAATTAAACCATATCTTAGCATCACCCTTTAATGAGAACGGAAATATTTTAAGGATATAAAAGTAGTGAGATCTCTCATCATTAGTGAACAGGGTGGCTATATCATTTAATTTAGTAAGATGTGCCACAATAGTTTCAAATTCATAGCCATGAAAAGGATCAGATTCAACTAAAGTAATTATATCAGGATCAACAGAGAATTCATAATCCTTATCAGTAACACAGATAGGTGAAGTAGCAAAAGCAGGGTCACGTTTCATCCTAGCATTTATAGATTGCTTATTCCATTTAGCTAATAACCTTTTGAGTTCATATCTATCTTTGCAAGCTAAAATGGCTAAAGAAGCTTCTTGATCAAATAAATAACCCTCAGGAATAACAAGTGATTCTTCATCATCGCTTTCATAATTCGGAAGCACTTTTTTCTTATTCTAGCAGACGGAATTGAATTGGTCTAATTTAGGAATCAGATTCAATATTTTCAATCTCTCTAGCCCTAGCAAGTCGTTCCTCGAGAAAATCACCAAGTGGCACAGTAGTATTAAGCATAGAAGTAGTTTCATCATAAGTGTCATGCATAGCAGAAGTGGCATCATCAATAACATGCGACATATCAGAACGAATAGCAGAAGCAGGTGTAGGTGTCGCAAGCTTACTCAAAACAGAAGGTGAATCAAGTGCAGAGCTAGATGGCAGTTCCTTACCTCCCCTCATAGTTGAGGGATAAATTGTTGTCTTAGCATCTTTCAAATTCTTCATAGTGTACAACAGATATAAATCCCAAGTGACTCAAAGAATAGAGATATGCACCCCAGCAACGGCGCCAGAAATTAGTCTTGATAACCCACAAGTATAGGGGATCGCAACAGCTTTCGAGGGTAGAGTATTCAACCCAAATTTATTGATTTGACACAAGGGGAGCCAAAGAATATTCTCAAGTATTAGCAGTTGAGTTGTCAATTCAACCACACCTGGAAACTTAGTATCTGCAGCAAAGAATTTAGTAGCAAAGTAATATGATAGTGATGGTAACGGTAACAAAAGAGTAACGAAAGCAAAGTAATGTTTTTGGTATTTTGTAGTGATTGTAACAATAGCAACGGGAAAGTAAATAATCGTAAACCAGTATATGGAAAGCTCGTAGGCATCGGATCAATGATGGCTAATTATGCCAGATGTGGTTCATCATGTAACATTCATAACATAGGGTGACACAGAACTACCTCCAATTCATCAATGTAATGTAGGCATGTATTCCGAATATAGTCATACATGCTTATGGAAAAGAACTTGCATGACATCTTTTGTCCTACCCTCCCGTGGAAGCGGGGTCCTAATGGAAACTAAGGGATATTAAGGCCTCCTTTTAATTGAGAATTGGAACAACGAATTAGCACATAGTGAATACATGAACTCCTCAAACTACGGTCATCACCGGTAAGTATCCCGATTATTGTCACTTTGGGGTTAACGGATCATAACTCATAATAAGTGACTATAGACATCCAAGATAGGATCAAGAACTCTGATATATTGATGAAAACATAATAGGTTCAGATCTAAAATCATGGCACTCGGGCCCTAGTGACAAGCATTAATCATAGCAAAGTCATAGCAACATCAATCTCAGAACATAGTGGATACTAGGGATCAAACCCAAAAAAACTAACTCGATTACATGATAAATCTCACCCAACCCATCACCGTCTAGCAAGCTTACGATGGAATTACTCACGCACGGCGGTGAGCATCATGAAATTGGTGATGGAGGATGGTTGATGATGACGATGGCGACGAATCCCCGTCTTCGGAGCCCCGAACGGACTCCAGATCTGCCCTCCCGAGAGGTTTTAGGGCTTGGCAGTGGCTCTGTATCATAAAATGCGATGAATTCTCCTCTCCTATTTTTTTCTTCCCGAAAGCAAATATATAGAGTTGGAGTTGGAGTCGGGAGGTCTCCAGGGGACCCACGAGGTAGGGGGCGCGCCCTAGGGGGGGCGCCCCCACCCTCATGGAAAGGGTGTAGGCCCCCTGGTCTTCATATTTGGCGAGGATTTTTTATTATTTATTGTAAGATATTCTGTAGAGTTTCAGGTCATTCCGAGAACTTTTGTTTTCTGCACATAAAACAACATCATGGCAATTCTGCTGAAAACAGCGTCAGTCCGGGTTAGTTCCATTCAAATCATACAAGTTAGAGCCCAAAACAAGGGCAAAAGTGTTTGGAAAAGTAGATACGACGGAGATGTATCAACGACGATAAAGTATCATGTCATCGTATTAAGCGATGCATAACATAAGCAGACATGGAAGAGTGCGGCCTCTCTTGCGGACCCGTGTAGTCCTCAAGGTCATCTGCTCAGTTGATGATGGTAATGCAGTTGTCGTGGCTGCCGGTAGCGGGGAAGAAGATCTGAGGCGGCGAAAGATAGTCTGGAGAGCGGATCCCTATTGTGGTGGACTCTTTCTTCATTGGAGCAGCTGAGCTGGGGTGCAACACAGCGCTGCAGGAGCAGGACAAACCACACAAGGTTTTCTTTGACACATATCTGTAACAGAAGATATTGTGTAAGGGCTTGTTTGAATTTCAGGATTCTAACAATGCAGGGATAAGAAATAGACAGGAATAGGATAGGAATGCACGTGCAAAATAGAGAATTTAAAAACACAGGATTTCTGCCAATCTGGGTGTTTGGTTCACAAGAATTGGAACATCACAAGATGCAAAGAAGCATGGTGAGATTAAGTCAAACCACAAGAAAATGTACGGTTATAATGCAATTATGCTACTATCTCTTAGTCTTGTGCTTCATGAATAGGAATTTGAAAAGGAGGACAAGTGAAAATTAAAATTCCTATGGTTTTTCTTTCAAGGAGATACTAAAGGAACAAATACTACAGTTTTCCTTTGATCCATTCCTTTGAACCAAATGCATGAATAGTAGTACCATAGGAAACTTTCCAATTCCTATGTTTTTCCTTCACTTTTCCTTTCAAGCACTGGCGATTCTAGTAGGCAGGCTTGAGCAAGGAAAAGCCTACTCTCAAAAATTGTTTTTGTGCTACTAGTACTTTGGACCTAGGCCAATGCCCTACTAGCTCAACTCCCAGGCCCATCGACAAATGCACAGCTCAAATGCGCAGAGATAAATAATGATGGCATTCAAGAGAGTCCATCATGGATAGCTAAGTTGCCTGGTACCTCACTGCTTGTCATATAGTAGGATAAAATAATCGCATTTCATGTTACTATGTGTGCTCAGTGGACAATATATATAACATGTAGAGTAAAAAACAGATGCAACAAGTGTACAACCTCTTTGGCAAAGCCATGTCGATCTCAGCGTGATTGGGTTGGTCGGTGAGGATGCTCCGGCTGACTTGTCTGTCGGAGGAGGGGAAGAAGATCTTAGGTGTCTGGAGATGGAGCCTGGGGTACTGCTCTGCTGTGATGGAGGGTTTCGTCATTGGAGCAGCTTTGGTGAGTTGTGCGACGCCGAGGCTGTAGCAGGACAAGAGAGACAACATTAACCTGAGTGGAATTCTAGTAGCATCTCCAATAGATGACATAAAATACATAACCACAAAGTGCTAGATGTAAAATACATCAGCCGCTCATCTCTGAACTTAACTGTCGAAACTGAATTTAACTGTTGAAACTGAACATAACTGTCGAAACTGAATTTTGCTGTCGAAACTGAATTTTGTTGTCGAAACTAGACGCACTAGTAGCAAAGAAGCAGTAGCAGCAGCGCGTGTGAGAGCCGGGGCAGCTGGTCGTGTAGCAGTTCATCTTCAACCTCCATCCCCTGAGCCGCCAGCCACCACCAGCCAAACTGCTGCCCGCCGCCGGCTGTGCGCCGCCCTGCCCGCCCTGAAACCACTCCCCACCGCCGGTCTGCCGCCGCCCCGGCTATCCCTCTAGGCCCCCCGTGCCGAGCTTTTTCTACGGCGATCCCAATGCCACCGCCGGTGACCACCGCCCCCACCCTGGACCCTAAGATAGATAGTGGGGTGTTGGAGACATATCAGAACCATGGCAGCAAAATGCTTATAGATGGAAAGAACCTCACTGCGAGAAGTCATAAAATAAATCCAAGTGTAACGAGAGAAATCATCTATGAAAATAATGTAGTATCGATGGCCCCCTTTCAAAGCGAAGGGAGCCGGACCCCATACATCAAAATGTACCAAATCAAAAGGACGCTAAGACACCGACTCACTAGTAGGGTAACGTAACTGAATCTGTTTTCCTAGTCTACAACCCTGACACTCTAAAGAGACATCTCCTGAGACAGACCCCAGAAGACCTCGACGAACTAATGACGACAAGCGAGACCCACAAAGATGACCAAGTCGATGATGCCACTGCTAGAAGGAGCCGGTAGCTAGCGACAGAAGCGGATGGACTGGCGATAGTGGTGGCAGCGGAAGGAACATGAAGCCAGTCTAGCTCCAAAGACCCGACAGTCACGGCGGCGAGGGCCAGCCCCAACCAAAGTGTGTGTTCGACGATCCTGAACAGAACAAGAGTCAGCGTCAAGGATGACGCGACAACCAGAATCACTAAGTTGACCGCAAAAAAAAGATCAAGGTAAGTCGAGGAACATGAGCAACATCAGGAACAGAGTAAGAAGGTGTGGTAAGATTGCCTCGACTAGCAACAGAAAGAGGAGTACCATCAGCAGTGAGTACATGAACAGGAAAATCAAGCGATTTAAGAGAGGACAAATTTGAAGAATGAGAAGGCATATGAAAAGAAGCTCCAGAGTCCAGAACCCATGAGGATGTACCTGACTGTGTAGAGGGTGGTCGCTCAGTGCGGGAAGCATCAGTCACAGAACCTGCAGTACCCGTCGAAGGAGAACCTGAAGCGGCAAGCAGTCTTAAGTCGCAGAATATCCTGCTCAGTCAAGGCGGTGGCTAAAGATGTTGAAGTAGAAGAAGTCCCTGAAGCTGATGATTGCGCCTTACGCAGGTGTTTCTTCTTCTGGAAGCACTGAGACTCAACATGACCATCCATCTTGCAGTAGCCACAGTGAGGACGAGACCAACCCTGGCCGCCCGTAGGACTTGTAATATCTCCAATCTGCTTGCTCTTCTGCTCTTCTTAAGATGATCCTCTTCTCTTTGCGGTCGACTGGTCAGGTCGAGTTCATCCAGACTTAAGTATCATTCACTCTGAACTCTGTCAGGTCAGGTCGACCTGTTCTCTTTACTATATGTTGACATGCTCTGCGAAGTATGCATCACTAACTGCGAAATGAGAATATTCAAACTGATATCCTAAATACGCAGGGCTAGAGATGACTACTAAGTTTTCAAAGAAAATTAGGATTCATAATCATAAAGCTAGGGCTAGAGAAGAATGAAATTATTGAAACTAGATAATATTGGCATGAAAGTGATGAGAAGACTCTCCCCTAATAAATATGAATTGCCTGTTGTTCCTGAGGGTTATGTTATGGATGAAGAAGCTACTAGAGCTATTTTAGCTTGCAATGATAGATATGATCTAAAGAGGTTATTAGCTAAATGGAAGCAGCAATCCCTTAATGCTAGAATGAAACCTGACCCTGCTTTTGCTACTTCACCTATCTGTGTTACTGATAAGGATTATGAATTCTCTGTTGATCCTGATATAATTACTTTGGTTGAATCTGATCCTTTTATGGCTATGAATCTGAAACTGTTGTGGCACATCTTACTAAATTAAATGATATAGCTACCCTGTTCACTAATGATGAGAAAACTCGCTTTTATATCCTTAAAATATTTCCAGTTCTCATTAAAGGGTGATGCTAAGATATGGTTTAATTCTCTTGATCCTGGTTGTGTGCGTAGTCCCCAGGATATGTATTACTACTTCTCTGCTAAATATTTCCCCTGCTCATAAGAAACAAGCTGCTTTAAGGGATATCTATATAATTTTGTGCAATTGAAGAAGAGAGTCTCCCACAAGCTTGGGGGAGGCTTCTTCCAATTACTTAATGCTTTGCCTGATCATCCCTCTTAAGAAAAAAAATGAAATCACTGATATCTTTTTGATAATGCGCACATAACTGGATGCACTCCAGAGATTACCTGGATCAGTTGTGTCTGGTTCTGTTTTCAGGGAAAGAACACGGATGAAGCTGAAATCTATTATTGAAATAATATGTTGAACCAATGAAAATAATTGGACACCTTCCTGACCATCCTAAGCCAGAAGAGAGGTGTTCTATTTCTCAGTCCTGAAGATATGCAAGAGGCAAAGAAATCTATGAAGGAAAAAGGTATAAAGCTGAAGATGTTAAGAATTTACCTCCTATTGAAGAAATACATGGTCTTAATTTACCGCCTATTGAAGAAACACATGGTCTTGATAACCCGACACAGGTAGTAAAGGTAAATTCTCTCTATAGATATGATAAAGCTGAAATCCCATTTACTAAGTTTGCTAGCCCATGCTTAGATGAGTTTGATAAATTTATGGTTAAGCAAGAAGACTTCAATGCTTATTTTGGTAGAGAATTAAAACGCAGTGCTGATATGCTTGAACACTTGGGTGATTATATGGCTAATGTCAAAGGTGAACTTAAACTTATTAGTAAACATGCTTCTATGGTTACCACTCAAGTAGAACAAGTACTTAAAGCTCAAAATGATTTGCTCAATGAATTGAATAGTAAGAATAATGACTATTGTTAGAGTGGCTACTAGAACTGGTAAAATGACTCAGGAACCTTTGTATCCTGAAGGCCACCCTAAGAGAAATTGAGCAAGACTCACATGCAATCAAATAATATATGATATGGCCATCATCATCTTGTGCTTGTGATCTCCATCTTCGAAGCACCGTCGTGATCACCATCGTCACCGGCGCGACACCTTGATCACCATCGTAGCATCGTTGTCGTCTCGCCAATCTTATGCTTCCACGACTATCGCTACCGCTTAGTGATAAAGTAAAGCATTACGCGCATTGCATACAATAAAGCGACAACCATATGGCTCCTGCCAGTTGCCGATAACTCGGTTACAAAACATGATCATCTCATACAATAAAATTTAGCATCATGTCTTGACCATATCACATCACAACATGCCTGCAAAAACAAGTTAGACGTCCTCTACTTTGTTGTTGCAAGTTTTACGTGGCTGCTACGGGCTTAAGCAAGAACCAATCTTACCTACGCATCAAAACACAACGATAGTTTGTCAAGTTGGTGCTGTTTTAACCTTCGCAAGGACCGGGCGTAGCCACACTCGATTCAACTAAAGTTGGAGAAACTGTCACCCGCCAGCCACCTTGTGCAAAGCACGTCGGAGAACCGGTCTCGCGTAAGCGTACGCGTAATGTCAGTCCGGGCCGCTTCATCCAACAATACCGCCGAACCAAAGTATGACATGCTGAGCAAGATTCGTAGAAGAAATAATAAATACCGAAGGATGCATCCTGATACTTCTAAGGCAGAAAGGAAAAACTTGTGAGAGTAGTTTGCATCACTTCTTAGTGAGAACCTAATTATAGAGCGAACAACCTGAGACCCGAATCGATATTCTATTTCCGATGCCTAGAGAGCACACATACCCTGTGTAATGAGCAAACATTGAAACATAGTACTCGAATGTAAATGGACTAGATGTTAAACATACGCATCTACTCAAAATAAAGCCCTTAGGCAACAAACAACGCGGAGCGGAGAGAGGCGCTCGAGGAACGTTGGATCAAAAAGAAGAGGAAAATATTGAGCATCAACATAACATTCATCATTTACATTATTACTAGTTTCATGTTCATTACAAGATTGTGTTTCAGCATCAGAAATAGAAATATCATTTGGATTCTCAGTTGTTTCAGTCAATAGGTTCACTAGAAGCATGCAAAGTCCTATCATTTTTCTTTTTCTTCACTTTGTGAAGCATCAAAGAGAAATAGAGGCATGTAACTAGGTTCACTAGAAGCATGCAAAGTCCTATCATTTTTCTTTTTCTTCCTTTTAGAAGGACTAGGTGCATCTATATTATTTCTCTGAGAATCTTGCTCAATTCTCTTAGGGTGGCCTTCAGGATACAAAGGTTCCTGAGTCATTTTACCAGTTCTAGTAGCCACTCTAACAGCAAAATCATTATTCTTACTATTCAATTCATTGAGCAAATCATTTTGAGCTTTAAGTACTTGTTCTACTTGAGTGGTAACCATAGAAGCATGTTTACTAATAAGTTTAAGTTCACCTTTGACATTAGCCATATAATCACCCAAGTGTTCAAGCATAGCACGTTTTAATTCTCTACCAAAATAAGCATTGAAGTCTTCTTGCTTAACCATAAATTTATCAAACTCATCTAAGCATGGGCTAGCAAACTTAGTGGGATTTCAGCTTTATCATATCTATAGAGAGAATCTTTACTAGTGTCTACTACCTGGGAGAGCCTCAGGCAAAACTGCGGCAGGGCTTCCCGCTAAGCTACGGCACAAGGACTAATCCGAGAGAGGTGATTAGATGGGGCAACCTGCACAACCGGCTTAAGAATAGAATACGTGGATCAACGTGTGTTGTTAGGTGTCCCGCTTACCCCCGTAATAAAGGAGCAAGGGAGGAGCCGCCGGTCACCTAAATTGGCTCCCAGGGAGGAGTCCTCTCCTAAGGGAGTTAGACCCTACTGTAAGTAGAAGGGAGAGGGAAGGTGGGGGAAATGGTAAAGGGGGCGCCGCCCCCTCTCCTATCCAATTCGGAGCCAGGTAGGGGAGAAGGCGCTGCGGCCCACCCATAGTAAAATTTGGGATGGTTCAGCTTTATTTTTCAATTTCATACCCTGCCGGCCTCCTCTCTTCTCACCAGACGTAAAGGGCACATTTACAACCCTGGCCTCCATTACTTCTCCCGTAGGTTTCCAACCCACTTATCGAACTCCCGGCTTCACCGAAACACAACTACCGAACCTTCCGTTCCGGATAGCCCTTCGATAACACAATCTGATTGTCGTTCGGGTTAGACTCAAATGCGAAAGCTACCATCCTGCAGATTTATTCTCGCCGACACATCTGACCTTTTTCCGATACTCGGTCTAAAACAATCAAACGGCAACTCACCAGAGTATAAAACTGTCAAGATACCCGAAACCGTATAAGCTTCCGGAATTCATACTGCCAATAGCGAAGGCGTATCGACGACAGAAGAACCATGATCCCGCTCTAACATCTATCAGCTGTTAAATACCGACGAACGTCCCGCCATCCATAGCGACCTTCCTTCTTTCAATTTCATCCTGCCACATCTTGGCTCCTAACAGATCCCACCTAAAACCATTACGTCAGACGCAACACTATATACGTCCCTCTCACGGTTTATTCAGACCCCTGAGAGAAGAAATAGGATCGGCGACGACAACCCTCAACCCTTATTCAACCTTCGGTACCCGTGTTCGGATAGGCTCAAGAAGGTCCAATTAATTGTCTAACAAGTTATCAACATTTACTTATTTAAACTAGAATCGGTCGTCAAAGTACAAATCACTTCAATCCGGTGTTCTTCCTGAAAACAAAACCAGCACAACTATACAGGTAATCTCTGGAAGCATCGGTTAGTCCATTATAAAAGATATCAAGTATTTCATTTTTATTAAGAGGGTGATCAGGCAAGCATTAAGTAATTGGAGAAGCCTCCCCCAAGCTTGTGGGAGACTATCTTCTTCAAATTGCACAAAATTATATATATCCCTTAAGGCAGCTTGTTTCTTATGACCAGGGAAATATTTAGCAGAGAAGTAATAAATCATATCCTGGGGACTACGCACACAACCAGGATCAAGAGAATTAAACCATATCTTAGCATCACCCTTTAATGAGAACGGAAATATTTTAAGGACATAAAAGTAGCGAGTTCTCTCATCATTAGTGAACAGGGTGACTATATCATTTAATTTAGTAAGATGTGCCACAATAGTTTCAGATTCATAGCCATAAAAAGGATCAGATTCAACCAAAGTAATTATATCAGGATCAACAGAGAATTCATAATCTTATCAGTAACACTAGATAGGTGAAGTAGCAAAAACAGGGTCAGGTTTCATTCTAGCATTAAGGGATTGCTGCTTCCATTTAGCTAATAACCTCTTTAGATCATATTTATCATTGTAAGCTATAAGATAGGTTCTAGTAGCTTCTTCATCCATAACATAACCCTCAGGAACAACAAGCAATTCATATTTATTAAGGGAAGAGTCTTCATCATCACTTTCATCAAATTATCAGTTTCAATAATTTCATTCTCTCTAGCCCTAGCTTTAGAAGTGATGATACTTCGCAGATGACAGCTTCAACATATAGTAAAGAAGAACAAGTCGACCTGACCTGACAGATTCAAAATATACTAAGGGAGAATAACTCGACCTGACCAGTCGACCACAAGAGAAGAGGATCATCTTAAAGAAGAGCAGAAGAGCAAGCAGATTGGAGATATTACAAGTCCTACGGGCGGCCAGGGTTGGTCTCGTCCTCACTGTGGCTACTGCAAGATGGATGGTCATGTTGAGTCTCAGTGCTTCCAGAAGAAGAAACACCTGCGTAAGGCGCAATCATCAGCTTCAGGGACTTCTTCTACTTCAACATCTTTAGCCACCGCCTTGACTGAGCAGGATATTCTGCGACTTAAGAAACTGCTTGCCGCTTCAGGTTCTCCTTCGACGGGTACTGCAGGTTCTGTGACTGATGCTTCCCGCACTGAGCGACCACCCTCTACACAGTCAGGTACATCCTCATGGGTTCTGGACTCTGGAGCTTCTTTTCATATGCCTTCTCATTCTTCAAATTTGTCCTCTCTTAAATCGCTTGATTTTCCTGTTCATGTACTCACTGCTGATGGTACTCCTCTTTCTGTTGCTAGTCGAGGCAATCTTACCACACCTTCTTACTCTGTTCCTGATGTTGCTCATGTTCCTCGACTTACCTTGTATCTTTTTTTTGCCGGTCAACTTAGTGATTCTGGTTGTCGCGTCATCCTTGACGCTGACTCTTGTTCTGTTCAGGATCGTCGAACACACACTTTGGTTGGGGCTGGCCCTCGCCGCCGTGACTGTCGGGGTCTTTAGGAGCTAGACTGGCTTCATGTTCCTTCCGCTGCCACCACTATCGCCAGTCCATCCGCTTCTGTCGCTAAAGCTACCGGCTCCTTCTAGCAGTGGCATCATCGACTTGGTCATCTTTGTGGGTCTCGCTTGTCATCATTAGTTCGTCGAGGTCTTCTGGGGTCTGTCTCATGAGATGTCTCTTTAGAGTGTCAGGGCTATAGACTAGGAAAACAGATTCATTTACGTTACCCTACTAGTGAGTCGGTGTCTTAGCGTCCTTTTGATTTGGTACATTTTGATGTATGGGGTCCGGCTCCCTTCGCTTTGAAAGGGGGCCATCGATACTACATTATTTTCATAGATGATTTCTCTCGTTACACTTGGATTTATTTTATGACTTCTCGCAGTGAGGTTCTTTCCATCTATAAGCATTTTGCTGCCATGGTTCTGATATGTCTCCAACGTATCTTACTTTGTCCAAACACTTTTGCCCTTGTTTTGGACTCTAACTTGCATGATTTGAATGGAACTAACCCGGACTGACGCTGTTTTCAGCAGAATTACCATGGTGTTATTTATGTGCAGGAGCAAACATTCTCGGAATGACCTGAAACTTCACGGAGACACTTTTCAGAAAATAAGAAAAATACCTGCCAAAGATGAAGGCCTGGGGGCCCACCGTCTTGCCACGAGGGTGGGGGCGTGCCTGCCCCCCTAGGGCGCCCCCTACCTCGTGGGCCCCCTATTCCCTCTCCGACTCCAACTCCACCTCCATATATTGAGTTTCGATGAGAAAAAAATCAGGGAGAAGAAATCATCACGTTTTACGATACGGAGCCGCCGCCAAGCCCTAAAACCTCTCGGGAGGGCTGATCTGGAATCCGTTCGGGGCTCCGGAGAGGGGAATTCGTCGCCATCGTCATCATCAACCATCTTCCATCACCAATTTCATGATGCTCACCGCCGTGCGTGAGTAATTCCATCGTAGGCTTGCTGCACGTTGATGGGTTGGATGGAATCTATCACGTAAATGAGCTAGTTTTGTTAGGGTTTGATCCCTAGTGTCCACTATGTTCTGAGATTGATGTTGCTATGACTTTGCTATGCTTAATGCTTGTCACTAGGGCCCGAATGCCATGATTTGAGATCTGAACCTATTATGTTTTCATCAATATATGAGTGTTCTTGATCCTATCTTGCAAGTCTATAGTCACCTATTATGTGTTATGATCTGTTAACCCCGAAGTGACAATAATCGAGATACTTACCGGTGATGACCGTAGTTTGAGGAGTTCATGTATTCACTATGTGTTAATGCTTTGTTCCGGTTCTCTATTAAAAGGAGACCTTAATATCCCTTAGTTTCCGTAAGGACCCCGCTGCCACGGGAGGGTAGGACAGAAGATGTCATGCAAGTTCTTTTCCATAAGCACGTATGACTATGTTCGGAATACATGCCTACATTATATCAATGAACTGGAGCTAGTTCTATGTCACCCTAGGTTATGACTGTTACATGATGAACCGCATCCGGCATAATTCTGCATCACCGATCCATTGCCTACGAGCTTTCCATATATTGTTCTTCGCTTATTTACTTTTCCGTTGCTATTGCTATCATCACTACAAAATACCAAAAACATTACTTTTACTACTGTTACCTTTTGCTACCGTTATCACCACTATCATATTACTTTGCTACTAAACACTTTGCTGCAGATATTAAGTTTCCAGCTGTGGTTGAATTGACAACTCAGCTGCTAATACTTGAGAATATTCTTTGGCTCCCCTTGTGTCGAATCAATAAATTTGGGTTGAATACTCTACCCTCGAAAACTGTTGCGATCCCCTATACTTGTGGGTTATCAAGACTATTTTCTGGCACCATTGCCGGGGAGCATAGCTCTATTATTTGAGTCACTTGGGATATATATCTGCTTATCATTATGAAGAACTTGAGAGATCCAAAAACCAAGATCTATCCCTCAACTATGAGGGGAGGTAAGGAACTGCCATCTAGCTCTGCACTTGATTCACCTTCTGTTTTGAGTAAGCTTGCGACACCTACACCTCCTTCTGCTATTCGTTCTGATATGTCGCATGTTATTGATGATGCCACTTCTGCTATGCATGATACTTCTGATGAAACTACCTCTATGACTGATACTACTATGCCACTTAGTGTTTTTCTTGATGAACAACTTCCTAGGGCTAGAGAAATTGAAAATATTGAACCTGATGATACTGATGAAAGTGATGATGAAGAACCACTTGCCATCCCTAAGGGTTATGTTTTTGATCAAGATGATTCTTTAGCTATTTTAGCTTGCAGAAATAGAACTGAACTTAAAAGATTATTAGCTAAATGGAGTAAGCAATCTCTAAATGCTAGAATGAAACTTGATCCTGATTTTGCTACTTCACCTATCTTTGTTACTGATAAGGATTATGAATGCTCTATTGATCCTAATATAATTACTTTGATTGAATCTGATCCTTTTCATGGTTATGAATCTGAAACTGTTGTGGCACATCTTACTAAACTGAATGATATAGCCACCCTATCACTAAAGATGAGAGAACTCGCTACTTTTATATCCTTAAAATATTTCCGTTCTCATTAAAGGGTGATGCTAAGATATGGTTTAATTCTCTTGATCCTGGTTGTGTGTGTAGTCCCCAGGATATGATTTATTACTTCTCTGCTAAATATTTCCCTGCTCATAAGAAACAAGCTGCTTTAAGGGATACATATAATTTTGTGCAAATTGAAGAAGAGAGTCTCCCACAAGCTTGGGGGAGGCTTCTCCAATTACTTAATGCTTTGCCTGATCATCCTCTTAAGAAAAATGAAATACTTGATATCTTTTATAAAGGACTAACCGATGCCTCCAAAGATTACCTGGATAGTTGTGCTGGTTCTGTTTTCAGGGAAAGAACACCGGATGAAGCTGAAATTCTATTGAATAATATGTTGACAAATGAAAATAATTAGACACCTCCGGAGCCAATTCCTGAGCCTATTCCTAAATCAACTTCGAAGAAGAGGGGTATTCTATTTCTCGGTCCTGAAGATATGCAAGAGGCAATGAAATCTATGAAAGAAAAAGGTATTGAAGTTGAAGATGTTAAGAATTTACCTCCTATCGAAGAAATACATGGTCTTAATTTACTGCCTGTTGAAGAAACATATAATCCAAATCCTTTACCTATTGAAGAAACTCATGGTCTTGATAACCCGACACAGGTAGTAAAGGTAAATTCTCTCTATAGATATGATAAAGCTGTAATCCCATTTACTAAAATTGCTAGCCCATGCTTAGATGAGTTTGATAAATTTATGGCTAAGCAAGAAGACTTTAATGCTTATTTTCGTAGATAATTAAAATACAATTACAATATGCTTGGAAACTTGGGTGATTATATGGCTAATGTTAAAAGTGAACTTAAACTTATTAGTAAACATGCTTCTATGGTTACCACACAGGTAGAACAAGTACTTAAAGCTCAAAATGATTTGCTCAATGAATTGAATAGTAAAGATAATGATAATGTTGTTAGAGTGGCTACTAGAACTGGTAGAATGACTCAGGAACCTTTATATCCTAAAGGCCACCCTAAGAGAATTGAGCAAGATTCTCAGAGAAATAATTTAGATGCACCTAGTTCTTCTAAAAAGAAGAAAAAGAAAAATGATAGGACTTTGCATGCTCCTAGTGATCCTATTGTTGAAACACCTGAGAATCCAAATGATATTTCTATTTCTGATGCTGAAACTCAACCTGGTAATGAACCTGAAACCAATGATAATGTTAATGGTAATGTTCATGATGATGCTCAACCTAGTAATGATAATGACATAGAAATTGAACCTCCTGCTGATCTTGATAACCCACAATCAAAGAATCAACGTTATGATAAGAAAGACTTTGTTGCTAGGAAATATGGTAAAGAAAGAGAACCTTGGGTTCAGAAACCCATGCCCTTTCCTCCCAAACCATCCAAGAAAAAGGATGATGAGGAGTTTGAGCGCTTTGTTGAAATGATTAGACCTATCTTTTTGTGTATGCGATTAACTGATATGCTTAAAAACAATCCTTATTGTAAGTATATGAAAGATATTATTACAAATAAAAGAAAGATATCGGAAGCTGAAATTTCCACCACGCTTGCTAATTATACTTTTAAGGGTGGAATACCAAAGAAACTTGGAGATCCAGGAGTACCCACTATACCACGCTCTATTAAAAGAAATTATGTTAAAACTACTTTATGTGATCTTGGAGCCGGTGTTAGTGTTATGCCTCTCTCTTTATATCGTAGACTTGATTTGAATAAGTTGACACCTACTGAAATATCTTTGCAAATGGCTGATAAATCAACTGTTATACCTGTTGGTATTTGTGAGGATGTGCCTGTTGTAGTTGCAAACGTTACTATTTTAACGGACTTTGTTATTCTTGATATTCCCGAGGACGATAGTATGTCTATTATTCTTGGAAGACCCTTTTTGAATACTGCAGGGGCTGTTATTGAGTGCACTAAAGGCAATGTAACTTTTCATGTTAATGGTAATGAGCATACGGTACAGTTTCCGAGGAAACAACCTCAAGTTCATAGTATCAACTCTATTGGAAAAATTCCATCGATTATATTTGGAGGTTTTGAATTTCCTCTTCCTACTGTCAAGAATAAATATGATATTCTTATTATTGGGGATGTGCATATCCCCATTGAGGTAACATAGTGTTATTCGAAATTTCTCCGATTCCATGTTATTCGGAATGAGTTCGTTAACAAGACTTGATCAACCTTGTTAGTGGATTCCTTTTGATGATCATGAGATGGATGAAACTAGAAGGCACAAACTTGTGTACCCCACTTTTACTTTCTGTTATTTATATTAAATAAAATAAAAATAAATATTTTTCCATCTGTTATCTGATTATCCGTGCAATATAAAAATACCTCGAAAATAAAAGTTCTCCAAATGCCCTGAAATTTAAATATGATTTTTTCGAGAATATTTGAGGATTTATGGAACAGAGAACACACCAGGGGGGCCAACCACCTTGCCATGAGGGTGTAGGGGGCGCCCACCCCCCTAGGGCGCGCGCCCTGCCTCGTGGGCCCACGGTGGCCCTCCTCGACTTATCCTTTCACCCATACACTTCATCTTCCTCCCCCAAACATGAATAACCAGCTCAAGCACGAGTTCTAGCTCACTTTGCTGCCATTTTCGATCTCCTTGCTCAAAGCACCTCTCACAAAACTGCTTGGGGAGATTGTTCCTTGGTATGTGACTCCTCCATTGGTCCAATTAGTTTTTGTTCTAGTGCTTTATTCATTCCAAAAAATTTTGCTTAGGTGACCCTGTTCTTGAGCTTGCATGCCAAATTTATATGGTTCCAAGTAGTTTTAATGCATGATATAGGCCCTAAGCACTTTTAGGAGTAGTTACTATCAATATTATTGAGTTTGGTTTACTTTTATTTTGAAGTTACTAAAAATTTCAGAATTTTTCAGAAAATGATGAGGAGACTTTTGAGGGGCTCATCGAGCCAAAGCTTGATGGAAAAGGCACCAAAGCCTAAGTATAATCTGCCTCGCACCGCGGAGGTTCGGGCGTGTGAATGGCCTTCCGAGGATTTCTTAAGAGCAATCGGGATTTATGAAGATTTTCATGAGTTGGCTCAGACTGTAGGCCTTACCGCTTTCCTCCACGACCAATGCGATCAGTATCTCTTGCTCACAAATACCTTTGTGCAAAACTTTCATTTTCATTCTAGGAACTCACCACCTACGGTGGAGTTTCATTTATATGAGGAGCATAAGGAGATGTAACTTTATGATTTTTGTCGGATTTGTTTAGTCCCTTTTGAGGGAAACACAGAAGAACCACATCGTGATGATGTGGAGGGATTTATTGACACTATCACCGTAGGGGAAACAAGGAAGGTTTCCGATGCACGAATCACTAGCATACACTTTCCTGTTTTACGTTACTTTGCATTATTTGCTAGTCGTTGCTTAATTGGTCACGGGAACTGTGGAAACCTGAGTATCCCTGATATTATTATTTTGCACCACGGTCTATACGGTGATAACTCTGTTAGTATGGGCGGCAATATTGCCAAACGGTTAAGTCTGAACCATACCAAGGGCCCCATCTTTGGAGGCATCTATGCTACACGCCTAGCTGCACATTTTAACATACCTATTAGGCATGCTGAGAAGGAAGAAAAAGTGTTGCCTCACGTTTATCTAGATTATAAAAGTATGGTAGCAAATGATTTTATTGTTAAGAATAGGGAAGGAGACCTTAAATATCAATTGTTCTTTGATAAACATCATCCTGAGACTATTACCTTGCCTGCTCCTTTTTTGTTTGATTTGACTGTAGGCACGTACCTTGTTCCGTTGACGGCTATCCACGCCTACCGGAACCCTGCACCAGCCGAGGAGCCAGAGCTGGAACCACAATTTGATCCTTCATGACAGTCTAACTACCAGTGGGATCCAGAGAAGATTGTCAGCCAGTGGCAATCGGAGCCTTCCTCCTCTTATTCGCAGTACGACCCCAACTATTATTATGGATATCAGCCAGGCCAGCCATGGCCATACACCAACTTAGGCCAAAAGCCTAAGCTTGGGGGAGTATGTATTTCTCACTGACATTACATTTATGCTCACACACTCATTGCTAGATGTCGGTGCTCATATTTTTTCATTGTATCATCCATGCTAGCTTATTTTCCTTTTTTTATGCTTTCTTCTTGTGTGTTTAATAAACTTTAAGAGAAAACCAAAAAAATTAGTTGTAGCTTTTAATCAGTTTACTTTCCATGCTTGTAGTAGTAATTAAAAAGAAAACCCAAAAATATTTCCTGTTCTTCTTTTGCTTGTTGGGAGCTTTCCTGTGTAAATAGTTTTATTTCTTTTCTTTTCTTTAGGGGTCAATAGGACAAGACCATGATTAAATTGTTGAAGTGGCCCTTATATGCATTATTGTTGATGTGACAAAAGAGCCCATATTGCCTTGTCTTCTCATGTTTATTGATTGCCTGTACATTCCAGCTTAGTCCAATGCACGTGCACTATTATTATTATTCACATCGTTCGGTCGTGCAAGTGAAACGCAATTATGGTGTTATATGATGGACTGACTGAGATGAGAAAAGCTAGTATGAACTCGACCTCTTTTGTTTTTGTAAATATGATTAGTTCATCGTTCCTGATTCAGCCTATTATGAATAAACATGTTTGCAATGACAACTAGAGATCATAGTTTCTTATGCCATGCTTGATTAGCTATGAGTTATAATGGTTTACCTTGCATGCCAACATGCTATTAAAATGGTTATCATGTGGTATGATAGGGTGGTATCCTCCTCTGAATGATTTAAGTGACTTGACTTAGCACATGTTCATGCATGTAGTTGAAACAAAATCAACATAGCCTTCACGATATTTATGTTCATGGTGGATTATATCCTACTCATGCTTGCATTCAGTGTTGATTAATTTTAATGCATGTTCATGACCGTTGTTGCTCTCTAGCTGGTCGCTTCCCAGCCTTTTGCTAGCCTTCACCTGTACTAAGCGAGAATACTGCTTGTGCATCCAAACTCCTTAAACCCCAAAGTTATTCCACATGAGTCCACTATACCTACCTATATACGGTATCTACCTGCCGTTGCAAGTAAATTTGTATGTGCCGAACTCTAAACCTTCAAATAAATATCCTGTTTTGTATGCTCGAATAGCTCATGTATTAACTAGGGTTGTATGTGTCTTCCATGTTAGGCGGGTTATTCTCAAGAGGAGTGGACTCCGCTCCTCACTCACGAGATAAATGGTTGGTCACCGGGATGCCCAGTCCCATGCTTTATGCAAACTAAATCAAAATAATTGCAAACAAAACTCCCCCTGGGACTCTTGTTAGTTGGAGGCACTCGTTGTTTCGAGCAAGCCATGGATTGATGCTTGTGGTGGAAGGGGGAATATAAACTTTACCATTCTGTTTGGGAACCGCCTATAATGTGTGTAGCATGGAAGATATCGCCATCTCCTGGTTGTTATGTTGACAATGAAAGTATACCACTCAAAATATTATTCACCTCTGTTTCAAAACCGAGCTCTGGCACCTCTACAAATCCCTGCTTCCCTCTGCGAAGGGCCTATCTATTTACTTTTATGCTGAGTCATCATCCTCTTATTAAAAAGCACCAGTTGGAGAGCACTGCTGTCATTTGCATTCATTACTATTAGTTTACATTGAGTATGACTTGACTGGATCTCTTTTACCATGAATTACAATGTCTAGTCAGTCCTTGGTCTTTAAAGGTGCTCTGCATTTATGTTTTGTGATCTCAGAAAGGGCTAGCGAGATACCATCATGTTATATCATATTATGATTGTTTTGAGAAAGTGTTGTCATCCGAGTTTTATTATTATGGCTCGCTACTTGATTATGCTATTGATATGAGTAAACTTGAGACCTATGCGTTATTGGGAATGTGGTTAGTTATAATCTTTGCTGAAAACTTGAATGCTGGCTTTACATATTTACAACAACAAGAGCAAACAGAGTTTGTAAAAGTTTTTCTTTATCACTTTCAGTTTGTCAACTGAATTGCTTGAGGACAAGCAAAGGTTTAAAGCTTGGGGGAGTTGATACGTCTCCAGTATCTACTTTTCCAAACACTTTTGCCCTTGTTTTGGACTCTAACTTGCATGATTTGAATGGAACTAACCCGGACTGACGCTGTTTTCAGCAGAATTGCCATGGTGTTATTTATGTGCAGAAACAAACGTTCTCGGAATGACCTGAAACTTCACGGAGCAACTTTTCAGAAAAATGAAAAATACCTGCAAAAGATGAAGGCCAGGGGGCCCACCACCTCTCCACGAGGGTGGGGGCGCGCCTGCCCCCCTAGGGCGTGCCCCCTACCTCGTGGGCCCCCTGTTGCCTCTCCGACTCCAACTCCAACTCCATATATTGTGTTTCGGGGAGAAAAAAATCAGAGAGAAGAAATCATCGCGTTTTACGATACGGAGCCGCCGCCAAGCCCTAAAACCTCTCGGGAGGGCTGATCTGGAGTCCGTTCGGGGCTCCGGAGAGGGGAATCCGTCGCCATCGTCATCATCAACCATCCTCCATCACCAATTTCATGATGCTCACCGCCGTGCGTGAGTAATTCCATCGTAGGCTTGCTGGACGGTGATGGGTTGGATGGGATCTATCATGTAATCGAGTTAGTTTTGTTAGGGTTTGATCCCTAGTATCCACTATGTTCTGAGATTGATGTTGCTATGACTTTGCTATGCTTAATGCTTGTCACTAGGGCCCGAGTGCCATGATTTCAGATATGAACCTATTATGTTTTCATCAATATATGAGTGTTCTTGATCCTATCTTGCAAGTCTATAGTCACCTATTATGTGTTATGATCCGTTAACCCCGAAGTGACAATAATCGGGATACTTACCGGTGATGACCGTAGTTTGAGGAGTTCATGTATTCACTATGTGTTAATGCTTTGTTCCGGTTCTCTATTAAAAGGAGGCCTTAATATCCCTTAGTTTCCGTAAGGACCCCGCTGCCATGGGAGGGTAGGACAAAAGATGTCATGCAAGTTCTTTTCCATAAGCACGTATGACTATATTCGGAATACATGCCTACATTATATCAATGAACTGGAGCTAGTTCTGTCACCCTAGGTTATGACTGTTACATGATGAACCGCATCCGGCATAATTCTCCATCACCGATCCATTGCCTACGAGCTTTCCATATATTGTTCTTCGCTTATTTACTTTTTCGTTGCTATTGCTATCATCACTACAAAATACCAAAAACATTACTTTTACTATTGTTACCTTTTGCTACCGTTACCACTACTATCATATTACTTTGCTACTAAACACTTTGCTGCAGATACTAAGTTTCCAGGTGTGGTTGAATTGACAACTCAGCTGCTAATACTTGAGAGTATTCTTTGGCTCCCCTTGTGTCGAATCAATAAATTTGGGTTGAATACTTTACCCTCGAAAACTATTGCGATCCCCTATACTTGTGGGTTATCATGCCTCTCTATTTTAGAATTAGTTTTTTTATACCTACGAGCATGTGTAGAGACGGGCTCTTGCACAGCCCACTCCTTGACTTTGTCGATGCCCTCTCTGCTCCACATAAGCGGGCTTATAGCCCAGTATTTTACTGGTACTACTTGCTATGCGGCGACAGCTGCCGTCTGAGGGGGGGAGTGCACGCGGGGAGGTGGGGGGTTCTGGTGGGCCAGGGCGGTCAGAAGCGGGCTTGGAAGCGGTCTAGACTCCCGCATGGCCCACCTCACATTATCACCATATATTTCTTGGAGTCCGTGCACGATGGGCGGGCGATCTCTTCTCCCTCCCCCGTATCTCTCTTCTCAGCCGACGCCCGCCGAGCGATTAGATTTCGGCTATCGACAGTTTATTCAATTGCAGTCCCACATGTTAGTGAAAATTCAAGACAACGCGTGTCCCCTCTGGTGAGCGGCGTGCAAGCCATACTGTCAGGGGTGCGACGCGTATGAGTCATAAGTGTGTTGTATTTTCCTTTTGAACTTGCAAAGCGTAACATTTTCGTGCGATCGATCGATAGAAATCCAGAACAAAATGACGAGGGTGGTGCTTTCCCGCGTGTTAGGCGGGCTAGTTTGAGTGATATGACGTGCTACAGTGTCGTCCACTGATACGTCTCCAATGTATCTATAATTTTTTTATTGTTCCATGCTATTATATTACCTGTTTTGGATGTTTAATGGGCTTTATTATGCACTTTTATATTATTCTTGGGACTAACCTATTAACCGAAGGCCCAGTGCAAATTGTTGTTTTTTGCCTATTTCAGTGTTTCGCAGAAACGGAATATCAAACGGAACGAAACCTTCATGAGGATCTTTTTTGGAACAAACACAATCCAGGAGACTTGGAGTGGAGGTCAAGGAAGCAACGAGGCGGCCACGAGCTAGGGCGGTGCGCCCAGGGGGGTAGGCGCGCCCCCACCCTCGTGGGCCGCTCGTAGCTCCACCGACCTACTTCTTTCGCATATATATACTCTTATACACTGAAAACAACCAGGGGAGCCACGAAACCACTTTTCCACCACCCCAATCTTCTGTACCCGTGAGATCCCGTCGGGGGACCTTTTCCGGCGATCTGCCGAAGGGGGATTCGATCACGGAGGGCTTCTACATCAACACCATCACCTCTCTGATGATGTGTGAGTAGTTTACCACAGACCTTCGAGTCCATAGTTATTAGCTAGATGGCTTCTTCTCTCTCTTTGGTTCTCAATACAAAGTTCTCCTCGATGTTCTTGGAGATCTATTCGATGTAATTCTTTTTACGGTGTGTTTGCCGAGATTCGATGAATTGTGGGTTTATGATCAAGATTATCTATGAACAATATTTGATTCTTCTCTGAATTCTTATACGCTTGATTTGATATCTTTGCAAGTCTCTTCGAATTATCAGTTTGGTTTGGACTACTAGATTGATCTTTCTTGCGATGGGAGAAGTGCTTAGCTTTGGGTTCAATCTTGCGGTGTCCTTTCCCAGTGACAGTAGGGGCAGCAAGGCACGTATTGTATTGTTGCCATCGAGGATAAAAAGATGGGGTTTATATCATATTGCTTAAGTTTATCCCTCTACATCATGCCATCTTGCCTAATGTGTTACTCTGTTCTTATGAACTTAATACTCTAGATGCATGCTGGATAGCCGTCGATGTGTGGAGTAATAGTAGTAGATGCAGAATCATTTTGGCCTACTTGACACGGACATGATGCCTACGTTCATGATCATGCCTAGATATCATCATAACTATGCGCTTTTCTATCAATTGCTCGATAGTAATTTGTTCACCCACCGTAATATATGCTATCTTGAGAGAAGCCACTAGTGAAACCTATGGCCCCCGGGTCTACTTTACATCATCTTAGTTTCCTGTTAACTAGCCATTTCTGTCGTTCTTTATTTTACAATCTTTATTTTCCAATCTATACAACAAAATACCAAAAATATTTATCTTATTATCTTTATCAGATCTCACTTTTGTAAGTGACCGTGAAGGGATTGACAACCCCTTTATTGCGTTGGTTGCGAGGTTCTTGTTTGTTTGTGCAGGTACTAGGCGATTTGTGTGTAGTCTCCTACTGGATTGACACCTTGGTTCTCAAAAACTGAGGGAAATACTTACGCTACATTGCTGCATCACCCTTTCCTCTTCGAGGGAAAACCAACGCATGCTCAAGAGGTAGCAAGAAGGATTTCTGGCACCTTTGCCGAGGAGATCTATGCTCAAGTCAAGACATACCAAGTACCCATCACAAACTCTTATCCCTTGCATTACATTATTTGCCATTTGCCTCTCGTTTTCCTCTCCCCCACTTCACATTTGCCTTTTCTTCGCCCTTCTTCCTTTCGTCCTTCTGTTTGCTCGTGTTACCATGTGCCTTCTATTAGCTTGCATCTTCGCTTGCTAAAAATCTATTGTTATGGATCCTCATCCTCTTGCTAATCTTTTTAAAAGATCCAATTATGATGAACCAATTGCTAGTTAGTTGAGTGCACTAGAATATCTTTATGAGGTTTTGCTTGAAATTCATGAATATGAAAATTGTGGTGAAGTGCTTGCTACCTCTTGAGCATTGCGTTGGTTTTCCCTTGAAGAGGAAAGGGTGATGCAGCAAAGTAGCGTAAGTATTGCCCTCAGTTTTTGAGAACCAAGGTATCAATCCAGTAGGAGGCCACACGCAAGCCCCTCGTACCTACACAAACAAATAAGAACCTCGCAACCTACGCGATAAAGGGGTTGTCAATCCCTTCACGGTCACTTACGAGAGTGAGATCTGATAGGGATGATAAGATAATATTTTTGGTATTTTTATGATAAAGATTAAAAGTAAAGATTGCAAATTAAAAGGTAATAGAAATAGCTTGTTGACGGAAGATTAATATGATGGAGAATAGACCCGGGGGCCATAGGTTTCACTAGTGGCTTCTCTCAAGATAGCATAAGTATTATGATGGGTGAACGAATTACTGTCGAGCAATTGATAGAAAAGTGAATAATTATGAGAATATATAGGCATGATCATGTACATAGGAATCACGTCCGTGACAAGTAGACCAACTCCTGCCTGCATCTACTACTATTACTCCACACATCGACCGCTATCCAGCATGCATCTAGAGTATTAAATTCATAAGAACAGAGTAACGCATTAGGTAAGATGACATGGTGTAGAGTGATAAACTCAAGCAATATGGTATAACCCCCATCTTTTTATCCTCGATGGCAACAATACAATACGTGGCGTTTCCCTTTCTGTCACTGGGATCAAGCACCGCAAGATTGAACCCAAAGCTAAGCACTTCTCCCATTGCAAGAAAGATCAATCTAGTAGGCCAAACCAAACTGATAATTCGAAGAGACTTGCAAAGATAAGCAATCATACATAAAAGATTTCAGAGAAGAATCAAATATGTTCATAGATAGACTTGATCATAAACCCACAATTCATCGGATCTCGACAAACACACCGCAAAAAGAGTTACATCGAATAGATCTCCAAGAAGATCAAGGAGAACTTTTTATTGAGATCCAAAGAGAGAGAAGAAGCCATCTAGATAATAACTATGGACCCGAAGGTCTGAAGTAAACTACTCACACATCATCGGAGGGGCCATGGAGTTGATGTAGAGGCCCTCCATGATCGATGCCCCCTTCGGCGGAGCTCCGGAAAAGGCCCCAAGATGGGATCTCTTGGGTACAGAAGGTTACGGCGGTGGAAATAGGGTTTTGTGGTGCTCCTAGATGTTTTCAGGGTATAAGAGTATATATAGGAGTAAGAAGTAGGTCGGCTGAGCCACGAGGGGCCCACAAGGGGGGAGGGTGTGCCCAGGGGGGTGGGCGCGCCCCCCTGCCTCGTGGACTTCTTGTTTGTTTCTTGACGTCCACTCCAAGTCCTCTGGATCACGTTTGTTCCAAAATTCACGTTCCCGAGGGTTTCATTCCGTTTGGATTCCATTTGACATTCCTTTTCTGCGAAACACTGAACTAGGCAAAAAAAATAGCAAATTGCACTGGGCCTTGGGTAAGTAGGTTAGTCCCAAAAATAATATAAAAGTGTAAAATAAAGCCCATTAACATCCAAAACAGATAATATAATAGCATGGAACAATCAAAAATTATAGATACGTTGGAGACATATCAAGCATCCCCAAGCTTAATTCCTGCTCGTCCTCGAGTAGGTAAATGATAAAAACATAATTTTTGATGTGGAATGCTACCTATCATAATTCTCAATGTAATTCTCTTTATTGTGGCATGAATATTCAGATCCGAAAGATTCAAGAAAAAAGTCTAATATTGACATAAAAATAATAATACTTCAAGCACACTAACTAAGCAATTGTGTTTTCTCAAAATAGCATGGCCAAAGAAAGTTATCCCTACAAAATCATATAGTCTGGCTATGCTCTATCTTCACCACACAAAGTATTTAAATCATGCACAACCCCGATGACAAGCCAAGCAATTGTTTCATACTTTTGATGTTCTCAAACTTTTTCAATCTTCACACAATACATGAGCGTGAGCCATGGACATAGCACTATATGTGGAATAGAATGGTGGTTGTGGAGAAGACAAAAAGGGGAAGATAGTCTCACATCAACTAGGCGTATCAATGGGCTATGGAGATGCCCATCAATAGATATCAATGTGAGTGAGTAGGGATTGCCATGAAACGGATGCACTAGATCTATAAGTGTATGAAAGCTCAAAAAGAAACTAAGTGGGTGTGCATCGAACTTGCTCGCTCACGAAGACCTAGGGCATTTTGAGGAAGCCCATCATTGTAATATACAAGCCAAGTTCTATAATGTAAAATTCCCACTAGTATATGAAAGTGATAACATATGAGACTCTCTATCTTGAAGATCATGGTGCTACCTTGAAGCACAAGTGTGGTAAAATGATAGTAACATGTCCCTTCTCTCTTTTTCTCTCATTTTTTTATTTGGGCCTTCTTCTCTTTTTTATGGCCTCTTTTTTTTCTTTTCTTTTTTGTCCGGAGTCTCATCCCGACTTGTGGGGGAATCATAGTCTCCATCATCCTTTCCTCGCTTGGGACAATGCTCTGATAATGATGATCATCACACTTTATTTACTTACAACTCAAGAATTACAACTCAATTCTTAGAACAAAATATGACTCTATGTGAATGCCTCCGGCGGTGTACCGGGATGTGCAATGACTCATGAGTGACATGTATGAAAGAATTATGAACGGTGGCTTTGACACAAATACGATGTCAACTACATGATCATGCAAAGCAATATGACAATGATGAGGCGTGTCATAACAAACGAAACGGTGGAAAGTTGCATGGCAATATACCTCTGAATGGCTATGGAAATGCCATAATAGGTAGGAATGGTGGCTATTTTGAGGAAGGTATATGGTGAGTTTATGGTACCGGCGAAAGTTGTGCGGTACTAGAGAGGCTAGCAATGGTGGAAGGGTGAGAGTGCGTATAATCCATGGACTCAATATTAATCATAAAGAACTCACATACTTATTGCAAAAATCTATTAGTTATCAAAACAAAGTACTACGCGCATGCTCCTAGGGGGATAGATTGGTAGAAAAAGACCATCGCTCGTCCCCGACCGCCACTCATAAGGAAGACAATCAATAAATAAATCATGCTCCGACTTCATCACATAACGGTTCACCATACGTGCATGCTACGGGAATCACAAACTTTAGAACAAGTATTTCTCAAATTCACAACTACTAAACTAGCACACTCTAACGTTACCACCTTTATATCTCAAAACAATTATCAAGTATCAAACTTCTCATAGTATTCAATGCACTTTTTATGATAGTTTTTATTATACCGATCTTGGATGCCTATCATATTAGGACTAAATTCATAACCAAAGAAAATTACCATGCTGTTCTAAAGGACTCTCAAAATAATATAAGTGAATCATGAGAGATCAATAATTTCTATAAAATAAAACCACCACCGTGCTCTAAAAGATATAAGCGAAGCACTAGAGCAAAATTATCTAGCTCAAAATATATAAGTGAAGCACATAGAGTATTCTAATAAATTCAGATTCATGTGTGTCTCTCCCAAAAGGTGTGTACAACAAGGATGATTGTGGTAAACTAAAAATCAAAGACTTAGATCATACAAGACGCTCCAAGCAAAACACATATCATGTGGTGAATAAAAATATAGCCCCAAGTAAAGTTACCGATGGACGAAGACGAAAGAGGGGATGCCTTCCGGGCATCCCCAAGCTTAGGCTTTTGGTTGTCCTTGAATTTTACCTTGGGATGCCTTGGGAATCCCCAAGCTTTGATATTTCCACTCCTTGTTACATAATCCATCAAATCTTTACCCAAAACTTGAAAACTTCACAACACAAAACTTAAAAGAAAATCTCGAGAGCTCCGTTAGCAAAAGAAAACAAACCACCACTTCAAGGTACTCTAATGAACTCATTATTTATTTATATTGGTGTTAAACCTACTGTATTCCAACTTTTCTATGGTTCATAAACTCTATTACTAACCATAGATTCATCAAAATAAGCAAACAACACACGAAAAACAAAATCTGTCAAAAACAGAACAGTCTGTAGTAATATGTAGGTTTCGAATACTTCTGGAACCCCAAAAATTCTAAAATAAATTGCTGGACGTTAGGAATTTATCTATTAATCATCTGAAAAAATAATTAACTAAGTAGCACTCTCCAGTAAAAAAATGGAAGCAAATCTCATGAGCGCTAAAGTTTCTATTTTTTACAGCAAGATCGCAAAGACTTTCAACAAGTCTTCCCAAAGGTTCTACTTGGCACAAACACTAATTAAAAGCATAAAACCACATCTAAACAGAGGCTAGATGAATTATTTATTACTAAAAAGAATCAAAAAGCAAGAAACAAAAATAAAATTGGGTTGCCTCCCAACAAGCGTTATCGTTTAACGCCCCTAGCTGGGCATAAAAGCAAGGATATATCTAAGTATTGTCATCTTTGGTATTGGGAAAGAAAAGAGAAAATTTATTTTCTATAGCATTTATCTTTCTATTTTGAGAGAGCAAGTGGCCATTAATGGTGTAAGAAAGATTAAGCACGTTACGGAAATTTGCATCTAAACTAGCCCTCATTTCTTTGATAATTTCATTTTTGGTAAAAGCACAAAAGGGAGGTGGATTCCACCTTCTCACTCATGGGGTGCCCAAATGTAGTTTTCATCTTTTCATAAGTATCTATGGGATCCCCCTAAAGAAAACCTTCTTCAAAAATAGAATCTATAACTTGTTTAAATGAAGAGGGTAAACCAATATAAAAGCTTTTCAGGTATATCTCAATTTGATATTGTGGCACATAGCTAGCTCAGATCCTTAATAGCCTATCCCAAGCATCTTTCAAAGATTCATCAAGTAAATAACGAAAAATTCCGGGATCATCTTTATCAAAATTATTCAAACTCTCATTGATAACCCCGGTAGGTCTTTCCATAGCATCATTATTTACGAGCTTAGAGAGGACAGAGGGACTATCTAGAGTAAAACCCGGGAGAGGACCCATAGCCCTTTTTGTTGGGGAACGTAGTAATTTCAAAAAAAATCCTATGCACATGCAAGATCATGGTGATGCATAGCAACGAGAGGGGAGAGTGCTGTCTACGTACCCTCGTAGACCGGAAGCCGAAGCGTTAGCACAACGCGGTTGATGTAGTCGTACGTCTTCACGGCCCGACCGATCAAGCACCGAAACTACGGCACCTCCGAGTTCTAGCACACGTTCAACTCGATGACGATCCCCGGACTCCGATCCAGCAGAATGTCGGGGAAAAGTTCCGTCAGCACGACGGCGTGGTGGCGATCTTGATGTTCTACCGTCGCAGAGCTTCGCCTAAGCACCGCTACAATATTATCGAGGATTATGGTGGAGGAGGGCACCGCACACGGCTAATAGATCTCAAGGATCAATTGTTGTGTCTAGAGGTGCCCCCCTGCCCCCGTATATAAAGGAGCAAGGGGGAGGGGCGGCCGGCCAGGAGGAGGCACGCCAGGGAGGAGTCCTACTCCTACCGGGAGTAGGACTCCCTCCTTTCGTTGTCCAACTAAGAGAGGGGGAAGGAAGGGAGAGAGGAGAGAAAGGAAAGGGGGGGCGGCGCCCCTCCCTCCTTGTCCAATTCGGACTAGAGGGGGAGGGGGCGCGCAGCCTGCCCTGGCCGCCCCTCCTCTGCTCCACTTTGGGCCCATGAGGCCCATTAACCCCCGGGGGGGTTCCGGTAACCCCCGGTACTCCGTTTTATATCCGATAACTCCCGGAACCATTCCTGTGTCCGAATATAGTCATCCAATATATCAATCTTTATGTCTCAACTATTTCGAGACTCCTTGTTATGTCCGTGATCACATCCGGGACTCCGAACAACCTTCGGTACATCAAAATATATAAACTCATAATGAAACTGTCATCATAACGTTAAGCGTGCGGGACCCTACGGGTTCGAGAACAAGTAGACATGACCGAGACACGTCTCCGGTCAATAACCAATAGCGGAACCTGGATGCTCATATTGCCCTACATATTCTACGAAGATCTTTATCGGTCAGACCGCATAACAACATACGTTGTTCCCTTTGTCATCGGTATGTTACTTGCCCGAGATTCGATCGTCGGTATCTCAATACCTAGTTCAATCTCGTTACCGGCAAGTCTCTTTACTCGTTCCGTAATACATCATCCTGCAACTAACTCATTAGTTGCAATGCTTGCAAGGCTTAAGTGATGTGCATTACCGAGAGGGCCCAGAGATACCTCTCCGACAATCGGAGTGACAAATCCTAATCTCGAAATACGCCAACCCAACAAGTACCTTTGGAGACACCTGTAGAGCACCTTTATAATCACCCAGTTACGTTGTGACGTTTGGTAGCACACAAAGTGTTCCTCCGGTAAACGGGAGTTGCATAATCTCATAGTCATAGGAACATGTATAAGTCCTGAAGAAAGCAATAGCAACAAACTAAACGATCAAGTGCTATGCTAACGGAATGGGTCAAGTCAATCACATCATTCTCATAATGATGTGATCCCGTTAATCAAATGACAACTCATGTCTATGGTTAGGAAACATAACCATCTTTGATCAACGAGCTAGTCAAGTAGAGGCATACTAGTGACACTCTGTTTGTCTAGTATTCACACATGTATTATGTTTCCGGTTAATACAATTCTAGCATGAATAATAAACATTTATCATGATATAAGGAAATAAATAATAAATTTATTATTGCCTCTAGGCATATTTCCTTCAGTCTCCCACTTGCACTAGAGTCAATAATCTAGTTCACATCGCCATGTGATTTAATACCAATAGTTCACATCACCATGTGATTAACACCCATAGTTCACATCGACATGTGACCAACAAAGGGTTTACTAGAGTCAATAATCTAGTTCACATCGCTATGTGATTAACACCCAAAGAGTACTAGAGGTGTGATCATGTTTTGCTTGTGAGAGAAGTTTAGTCAACGGGTCTGCCACATTCAGATCCGTAAGTATTTTGCAAATTTCTATTTCAACAATGCTCTGCACAGAGCTACTCTAGCTAATTGCTCCCACTTTCAATATGTACCCAGATTGAGTTTAAAGTCATCTGGATCAGTGTCAAAATTTGCATCGACGTAACCCTTTACGACGAACCTTTTGGCACTTCCATAATCGAGAAACATATCCTTATTCCACTAAGGATAATTTTCACCAATGTCCAGTGATCTACTCCTAGATCACTATTGTACTCCTTTGCCAAACTCAGGGCAGGGTATACAATAGGTCTGGTACACAACATGGCATACTTTATAGAACCTATGGCTGAGGCATAGGGAATGACTTTCATTCTCTCTCTATCTTCTGCCGTGGTCGGGTTTTTGAGTCTTGCTCAACTTCACACCTTGTAACACAGGCAAGAACTCCTTCTTTGACTGTTTCATTTTGAACTACTTCAAAATCTTGTCAAGGTATGTACTCATTGAAAAACTTATCAAGCGTCTTGATCTATCTCTATAGATCTTGATGCTCAATATGTAAGCAGCTTCACCGAGGTCTTTCTTTGAAAAAACTCCTTTCAAACATTCCTTTATGCTTTGCAGAATAATTCTACATCATTTCCGATCAACAATATGTCATGCATATACTTATCAAAAATGTTGTAGTGCTCCCACTCACTTTTTTGTAAATATAGGCTTCACCGCAAGTCTGTATAAAACTATATGCTTTGATCAGCTTATCAAAGCGTATATTCCAACTCCGAGATGCTTGCACCAGTCCATAGATGGATCGCTGGAGCTTGCATATTTTGTTAGTACCTTTAGGATTGACAAAACCTTCTGGTTGCATCATATACAACTCTTCTTTAATAAATCCATTAAGGAATGTAGTTTTGTTTATCCATTTGCCAGATTTCATAAAATGCGGCAATTGCTAACATGATTCGGACAGACTTAAGCATAGATACGAGTGAGAAACTCTCATCGTAGTCAACACCTTGAACTTGTTCAAAACCTTTTTGCGACAATTCTAGCTTTGTAGATAGTAACACTACTATCAGTGTCTGTCTTCCTCTTGAAGATCCATTTAATCTCAATGGCTCGCTGATCAATGGGCAAGTCAATCAAAGTCCATACTTAATTCTCATACATGGATCTCATCTCAGATTTCATGGCCTCAAGCCATTTCGCGGAATCAGGGCTCATCATCGCTTCCTCATAGTTCATAGGCTTGTCATGGTCAAGTAACATGACCTCCAGAACAGGATTACCGTACCACTCTGGTGCGGATCTCACTCTGGTTTACCTACGAGGTTCGGTAGTAACTTGATCTGAAGTTACATGATCATCATCATTAGCTTCCTCACTAATTGCTGTAGTAGTCAGAGGAACAGAATTCTGTGATGAACTACTTTCCAATAAGGGAGCAGGTACAGTTACCTCATCAAGTTCTACTTTCCTCCCACTCACTTCTTTCGAGAGAAACTCCTTCTCTAGAAAGGATCCATTCTCAGCAACGAATAACTTGCCTTCAGATCTGTGATAGAAGGTGTACCCAATAGTTTCTTTTGGGTATCCTATGAAGATTTACTTCTCCAATTTGGGTTCGAGCTTATCATGTTGAAACTTTTTCACATAAGCATCGTAGTCCCAAACTTTAAGAAACGACAGCTTAGGTTTCTCGCGAAACCACAGTTCATACGGTGTCATCTCCACGGATTTAGATGGTGCCCTATTTAACGTGAATGTAGTTGTCTCTAATGCATAACCCCAAAACGATAGTGGTAGATCGGTAAGAGACATCATAGGTCGTACTATATGTAATAAAGTACGGTTATGACGTTCGGACACACCATTACACTGTGGTGTTCCAGGTGGCATGAGTAGTGAAACTATTTCACATTGTTTTAACTGAAGGCCAAACTCGTAACTCAAATATTCTCCTCCATGATTAGATCGTAGAAACTTTATTTTCTTGTTACGATGATTTTCCACTTCACTCTGAAATTATATGAACTTTTCAAATATTTCAGACTTTTGTTTCATCAAGTAGATATACTCATATCTGCTCAAATCATCTGTGAAGATCATAAAATAATGATACCTGCCGTGAGCTTCAATATTCATCGGACCACATACATCAGTATGTATGATTTCCAACAAATCTGTTGCTCGCTGCATTGTTCCAGAGAACGGAGTCTTAGTCATCTTGCCCATGAGGCATGGTTCGCAAGCATCAACTGATTCATAATCAAGTGATTCCAAAAGCCCATCAGCATGGATTTTCTTCATGCGCTTTACACCAATATGACCTAAACGGCAGTGCCACAAATAAGTTGCACTATCATCATTAACTTTGCATCTTTTTTGCTTGAATATTATAAATATGTGTCTCACTATGATGATCCAACAAACCATTTTTGTTGGTGTGTATGAACATCGAAGGTTCTATTCATGTAAACAGAACAACTATTGTTCTCTAACTTAAATGAATAACCGTATTGCAATAAACATGATCAAATCATATTTATGCTCAACGTAAACACCAAATAACACTTATTTAGGTTCAACACTAATCCCGAAAGTATAGGGAGTGTGCGATGATGATCATATCAATCTTGGAACCAATTCCAACACACATCGTCACTTCACCCTTAACTAGTTCATGTTCATTCTGTAACTCCTGTTTCGAGTTGCTAATTTTAGCAACCGAACAAGTATCAAATACTCAGGGGCTACTATAAATACTAGTAAGGCACACATCAATAACCTGTATATCAAATATACCCTTTGTTCACTTTGCCATCTTTCTTATCCACCAAATATTCAGGGAATTTCCGCTTCTAGTGATCATTTCCTTTGCAGTAGAAGCACTCGGTTTCAGGCTTTGGTCCAGCTTTGGGCTTCTTCACGGGAGTGACAACTTGCTTGTCATTCTACTTGAAGTTCCTTTTCTTTCCCTTTGCCCTTTTCTTGAAACTAGTGTTCTTGTCAATCATCAACACTTGATGCTCTTTCTTGATTTCTACCTTCGTCGATTTCAACATCACGAAGAGCTCAGGAATCATTTTCGTAATCCCTTGCATACTATAGTTCATCACGAAGTTCTATTAACTTGGTGATGGTGACTAGAGAACTCTGTCAATCACTATCTTGTATATAAGATTAACTCCTACTTGATTCAAGTGATTGTAGTACCCAGACAATCTGAGCATATGCTCACTGCTTGAGCTATTCTCCTCCATCTTTTAGCTATAGAACTTGTTGGAGACTTCATATCTCTTAACTCGGGTATTTGCTTGAAATATTTAACTTCAACTTGTAGAACATCGCATATGGTCCATGACGTTCAAAACGTCTTTGAAGTCCCGATTCTAAGCCGTTTAAGCATGGTGCACTAAACTATCAAGTAGTCATCATATTGAGCTAGCCAAACGTTCATAATGTCTGCATCTGCTCCTGCAATAGGCCTGTCATCTAGTAGTGCATTAAGGACATAATTCTTCTGTGCAGCAATGAGGATAATCCTCAGATCACGGATCCAATCCGCATCATTGCTACTAACATCTTTCAACTTAATTTTCTCTAGGAACATATCAAAAATAAAACAGGGGAGCTAAACGCGAGCTATACAACATAGATATGCTAATACTACCAGGACTAAGTTCATGATAAATTAAAGTTCAATTAATCATATTACTTAAG
>NC_053022.1:73056327-73072836 GCF_003073215.2 Triticum urartu | reverse complement strand
CTGCGAGCATTAGTAAGGTACACATCAATAACATGTATATCACATATACCTTTGTTCACCTTGCCATCCTTCTTATCCGCCAAATACTTGGGGCAGTTCCGCTTCCAGTGACCAGTCTGCTTGCAGTAGAAGCACTCAGTTTCAGGCTTAGGTCCAGACTTGGGTTTCTTCTCTTGAGCAGCAACTTGTTTGCCGTTCTTCTTGAAGTTCCCCTTCTTCTTCCCTTTGCCCTTTTTC
Organism: Triticum urartu; assembly: GCF_003073215.2. Lineage (NCBI taxonomy): Eukaryota > Viridiplantae > Streptophyta > Magnoliopsida > Poales > Poaceae > Triticum > Triticum urartu. Next base: position 73,072,599 of record NC_053022.1, on the reverse strand, counting down.
TTGAAACTAGTGGTCTTGTTGACCATCAACACTTGATGCTCCTTCTTGATTTCTACCTCCGCAGCTTCCAGCATTGCGAAGAGCTTGGGAATAGTCTTATTCATCCCTTACATATTATAGTTCATCACGAAGCTCTTGTAGCTTGGTGGCAGTGATTGGAGAATTCTGTCAATGACGCAATCGTCTGGAAGATTAACTCCCAATTGAATCAAGTGATTATTATACCCAGACATTTTGAGTATATGCTCACTGACAGAACTGTTCTCCTCCATCTTGCAGCTATAGAACTTATTGGAGATTTCATATCTCTCAATCCGGGCATTTGCTTGAAATATTAACTTCAACTCCTGGAACATCTCATATGCTCCATGACGTTCAAAACGTCGTTGAAGTCCCGATTCTAAGCCGTAAAGCATGGCACACTGAACTATCGAGTAGTCATCAGCTTTGCTCTGCTAGACGTTCATAACATCTGGTGTTGCTCCAGCAGCAGGCCTGGCACCCAGCGGTGCTTCCAGGACGTAATTCTTCTGTGCAGCAATGAGGATAATCCTCAAGTTACGGACCCAGTCCGTGTAATTGCTACCATCATCTTTCAACTTTGCTTTCTCAAGGAACGCATTAAAATTCAACGGAACAACAACACGAGCCAACTATCTACAATTAAACATAAACAAGCAAAATACTATCAGGTACTAAGTTTCATGATAAATTTAGGTTCAATTAATTTACTAAAAGAACTCCCACTTAGATAGACATCCCTCTAATCCTCTAAGTGATTACGTAATCCAAATCAACTAAACCATGTCCGATCATCACGTGAGATGGAGTAGTTTCATTGGTGAACATCACTATGTTGATCATATCTACTATATGATTCACGCTCGACTTTTCAGTCTCCGTGTTCCGAGGCCATATCTGTATATGCTTGGCTCCTCAAGTATAACCTGAGTATTCCGCGTGTGCAACTGTTTTGCACCCGTTGTATTTGAACGTAGAGCCTATCACACCCGATCATCACGTGGTGTCTCAGCACGAAGAACTTTCGCAACGGTGCATACTTAGGGAGAACACTTCTTGATAATTAGTGAGAGATCATCTTATAATGCTACCGTCAATCAAAGCAAGATAAGATGCATAAAAGATAAACATCACATGCAATCAATATAAGTGATATGATATGGCCATCATCATCTTGTGCTTGTGATCTCCATCTTCGAAGCACCGTCGTGATCACCATCGTCACCGGCGCGACACCTTGATCTCCATCGTAGCATCGTTGTCGTCTCGCCAATCTTATCTTCCACGACTATCGCTACCGCTTAGTGATAAAGTAAAGCATTACAGCGCGATTGCATTGCATACAATAAAGCGACAACCATATGGCTCCTGCCAGTTGCCGATAACTCGGTTACAAAACATGATCATCTCATACAATAGAATTTAGCATCATGTCTTGACCATATCACATCACAACATGCCCTGCAAAAACAAGTTAGACGTCCTCTACTTTGTTGTTGCAAGTTTTTACGTGGCTGCTACGGGCTTAAGCAAGAACCAATCTTACCTACGCATCAAAACCACAACGAAAGTTTGTCAAGTTGGTGCTGTTTTAACCTTCACAAGGACCGGGCGTAGCCACACTCGGTTCAACTAAAGTTGGAGAAACTGTCACCCGCAAGCCACCTCTGTGCAAAGCACGTCGGGAGAACCGGTCTCGCGTAAGCGTACGCGTAATGTTGGTCTGGGCCGCTTCGTCCAACAATACCGCCGAACCAAAGTATGACATGCTGGTAAGCAGTATGACTTATATCGCCCACAACTCACTTGTGTTCTACTTGTGCAAATAACATCAACATATAAAACCTAGGCTCAGATGCCACTGTTGGGGAACGTAGTAATTTCAAAAACAATTCCTACGCACACGCAAGATCATGGTGATGCATAGCAACGAGAGGGGAGAGTGTTGTCTACGTACCCTCGTAGACCGAAGCGGAAGCGTTGACGCAACGTAGAGGAAGTAGTCGTACGTCTTCCCGATCCGACCGATCCAAGCACCGTTACTCCGGCACCTCCGAGTTCTTAGCACACGTACAGCTCGATGACGCTCCCCGGGCTCCGATCCAGCAAAGCTTCGGGGATGAGTTCCGTCAGCACAACGGCGTGGTGACGATGATGATGTTCTACCGACGCAGGGCTTCGCCTAAGCACTACAATGATATGACCGAGGTGGAATATGGTGGATGGGGGCACCGCACACGGCTAAGGAACGATCACGAAGATCAACTTGTGTGTTCTAGGGTGCCCCCTTGCCTCCGTATATAAAGGATCCAAGGGGGGGGGGGTGCGGCCGGCCTAGAGGAGGCGCGCAGGAGGAGTCCTACTCCTACCGGGAGTAGGACTCCCCTCCCTTTCCTTGTCCAACTAGGAGAGAGGGAAGGAGAGAAGGAAAAAGGGGGGGGGCGCCGCCCCTCCCTCCTTGTCCAATTTGGACTAGGGGGAGAGGGGGCGCGCGGCCTGCCCTGGCAGCCCCTTCCTTTTCTCCACTTTAGGCCCATGAGGCCCATTAACCCCCCGGGGGGTTCCGGTAACCCCCCGGTGCTCCGGTTTTATCCGAAACTTCCCCGGAACGCTTCCGGTGTCCGAATATAGTCGTCCAATATATCAATCTTTATGTCTCGACCATTTTGAGACTCCTCGTCATGTCCGTGATCACATCCGGGACTCCGAACTAACTTCGGTACATCAAAATGCATAAACTCCTTTTGAGAGAAACAGTTTTCTGTGATGTACTACTTTCCAACAAGGGAGCATGTACAGTTACCTCGTCAAGTTCTACTTTCCTCCCACTCACTTCTTTCGAGAGAAACTCCTTCTCCAGAAAGTTTCCGAATTTAGCAACAAAAGTCTTGCCTTCGGATCTGTGATAGAAGGTGTATCCAATAGTTTCCTTTAGATATCCTATGAAGACACATTTCTCCGATTTGGGTTCGAGCTTATCAGGTTGAAGCTTTTTCACATAAGCATCGCAGCCCCAAACTTTCAGAAACGACAACTTTGGTTTCTTGCCAAACCACAGTTCATAAGGCGTCGTCTCAACGGATTTTGATGGTGCCCTATTTAACGTGAATGCGGCCGTCTCTAGAGCGTATCCCCAAAACGATAGCGGTAAATCAGTAAGAGACATCATAGATCGCACCATATCTAGTAAAGTACGATTACGACGTTCGGACACACCATTACGCTGTGGTGTTCCGGGTGGCGTGAGTTGCGAAACTATTCCACAATTTTTCAAATGTACACCAAACTCGTAACTCAAATATTCTCCTCCACGATCAGATCGTAGAAACTTTATGTTCTTGTTATGATGATTTTCAACTTCACTCTGAAATTCTTTAAACTTTTCAAACGTTTCAGACTTATGTTTCATTAAGTAGATATACCCATATCTGCTTAAGTCATCTGTGAAGGTGAGAAAATAACGATATCCGCCACGAGCCTCAATATTCATCGGACCACATACATCTATATGTATAATTTCCAACAAATCTGTTGCTCTCTCCATAGTACCGGAGAACGGTGTTTTAGTCATCTTGCCCATGAGGCACGGTTCGCAAGTACCAAGTGATTCATAATCAAGTGGCTCCAAAAGTCCATCAGTATGGAGTTTCTTCATGCGCTTTACACCGATATGACCTAAACGGCAGTGCCACAAATAAGTTGCACCATCATTATCAACTCTGCATCTTTTGGCTTCAACATTATGAATATGTGTATCACTACTATCGAGATTCAATAAGAATAGACCACTTTTCAAGGGTGCATGACCATAAAAGATATTACTCATATAAATAGAACAACCATTATTCTCTGATTTAAATGAATAACCGTCTCGCATTAAACAAGATCCAGATATAATGTTCATGCTCAACGCTGGCACCAAATAACAATTATTTAGGTCTAATACTAATCCCGAAGGTAGATGTAGAGGTAGCGTGCCGACCGCGATCACATCGACTTTGGAACCGTTTCCCACACGCATCGTCACCTCGTCCTTAGCCAATCTTCGCTTAATCCGTAGTCCCTGTTTCGAGTTGCAAATATTAGCAACAGAACCAGTATCAAATACCCAGGTGCTACTGCGAGCATTAGTAAGGTACACATCAATAACATGTATATCACATATACCTTTGTTCACCTTGCCATCCTTCTTATCCGCCAAATACTTGGGGCAGTTCCGCTTCCAGTGACCAGTCTGCTTGCAGTAGAAGCACTCAGTTTCAGGCTTAGGTCCAGACTTGGGTTTCTTCTCTTGAGCAGCAACTTGTTTGCCGTTCTTCTTGAAGTTCCCCTTCTTCTTCCCTTTGCCCTTTTTCTTGAAACTAGTGGTCTTATTGACCATCAACACTTGATGCTCCTTCTTGATTTCTACCTCCGCAGCTTTCAGCATTGCGAAGAGCTTGGGAATAGTCTTATTCATCCCTTGCATATTATAGTTCATCACGAAGCTCTTGTAGCTTGGTGGCAGTGATTGGAGAATTCTGTCAATGACGCAATCATCTGGAAGATTAACTCCCAATTGAATCAAGTGATTATTATACCCAGACATTTTGAGTATATGCTCACTGACAGAACTGTTCTCCTCCATCTTGCAGCTATAGAACTTATTGGAGACTTCATATCTCTCAATCCGGGCATTTGCTTGAAATATTAACTTCAACTCCTGAAACATCTCATATGCTCCATGACGTTCAAAACGTCATTGAAGTCCCGATTCTAAGCCGTAAAGCATGGCACACTGAACTATCGAGTAGTCATCAGCTTTGCTCTGCTAGACGTTCATAACATCTGGTGTTGCTCTAGCAGCAGGCCTGGCACCCAGCGGTGCTTCCAGGACGTAATTCTTCTGTGCAGCAATGAGGATAATCCTCAAGTTACGGACCCAGTCCGTGTAATTGCTACCATCATCTTTCAACTTTGCTTTCTCAAGGAACGCATTAAAATTCAACGGAACAACAACACGAGCCATCTATCTACAATCAAACATAAACAAGCAAGATACTATCAGGTACTAAGTTCATGATAAATTTAAGTTCAATTAATCAAATTATTTAAGAACTCCCACTTAGATAGACATCCCTCTAATCCTCTAAGTGATCACGTGATCCAAATCAACTAAACCATGTCCGATCATCACGTGAGATGGAGTAGTTTCATTGGTGAACATCACTATGTTGATCATATCTACTATATGATTCACGCTCGACCTTTCGGTCTCCGTGTTCCGAGGCCATATCTGTATATGCTTGGCTCGTCAAGTATAACCTGAGTATTCCGCGTGTGCAACTGTTTTGCACCCGTTGTATTTGAACGTAGAGCCTATCACACACGATCATCACATGGTGTCTCAGCACGAAGAACTTTCGCAACGGTGCATACTCAGGGAGAACACTTCTTGATAATTAGTGAGAGATCATCTTATAATGCTACCGTCAATCAAAGCAAGATAAGATGCATAAAAGATAAACATCACATGCAATCAATATAAGTGATATGATATGGCCATCATCATCTTGTGCCTGTGATCTCCATCTCCGAAGCACCGTCATGATCACCATCATCACCGGTGCGACACCTTGATCTCCATCGTAGCATCGTTGTCGTCTCGCCAATCTTATGCTTCCACGACTATCGCTACCGCTTAGTGATAAAGTAAAGCATTACATCGCGATTGCATTGCATACAATAAAGAGACAACCATATGGCTCTTGCCAGTTGCCGATAACTCGGTTACAAAACATGATCATCTCATACAATAAAATTTAGCATCATGTCTTGACCATATCACATCACAACATGCCCTGCAAAAACAAGTTAGACATCCTCTACTTTGTTGTTGCAAGTTTTACGTGGCTGCTACGGGCTTAAGCAAGAACCAATCTCACCTACGCATCAAAACCACAACGATAGTTTGTCAAGTTGATGCCGTTTTAACCTTCGTAAGGACCGGGCGTAGCCACACTCAGTTCAACTAAAGTTGGAGAAACAGTCACCCGCAAGCCACCTCTGTGCAAAGCACATCGGGAGAACCGGTCTCGCGTAAGCGTACGCGTAATGTTGGTCCGGGCCGCTTCGTCCAACAATACCGCCGAACCAAAGTATGACATGTTGGTAGGCAGTATGACTTATATCGCCCACAACTCACTTGTGTTCTACTCGTGCAAATAACATCAAACCATAAAACCTAGGCTCGGATGCCACTGTTGGGGAATGCAGTAATTTTAAAAAATTTCCTACGCACACGCAAGATCATGGTGATGCATAGCAACGAGAGGGGAGAGTGTTGTCTACGTACCCTCGTAGACCACAACGGAAGCGTTAACGCAACGTAGAGGAAGTACTCGTACATCTTCCCGATCCGACCGATCCAAGCACCGTTACTCCGGTACCTCCGAGTTCTTAGCACACGTACAGCTCGATGACGCTCCCCGGGCTCCGATCCAGCAAAGCTTCGGGGATGAGTTCCGTCAGCACAACGGCGTGGTGACGATGATGATGTTCTACCGACGCAGGGCTTCGCCTAAGCAGTACAACGATATGATCGAGGTGGAATATGGTGGCAGGGGGCACCGCACACGGCTAAGGAACGATCACGTGGATCAACTTGTGTGTCTAGGGATGCCCCCTGCCCCCGTATATAAAGGATCAAAGGGGGGTGCGGTCGGCCCTATGGAGGCGCGCAGGAGGAGTCCTACTCCTACCGGGAGTAGGACTCCCCTCCCGTTCCTTGTCCAACTAGGAGAGGTGGAGGGAGAATAGGAAAGGGGGGGTGCCGCCCCTCCCTCCTTGTCCAATTCGGACTATGGGGAGAGGGGGCGCGCGGCCTGCCCTGGCAGCCCCTTCCTCTTCTCCACATTAGGCCCATGAGGCCCATTAACCCCCCGGGGGGTTCCGGTAACCCCCCGGTGCTCCGGTTTTATCCGAAACTTCCCCGGAACCCTTCCGGTGTCTGAATATAGTCGTCCAATATATCAATCTTTATGTCTCGACCATTTCGAGACTCCTCGTCATGCCCGTGATCACATACGGGACTCCGAACAAACTTCGGTACATCAAAATGCATAAACTCATAATAACTGTCATCGTAACGTTAAGCGTGCGGACCCTACGGTTCGAGAACAATGCAGACATGACTGAGACAAATCTCTGGTCAATAACCAATAGCGGGACCTGGATGCCCATATTGGCTCCTACATATTCTACGAAGATCTTTATCGGTCAGACCGCATAACAACATACGTTGTTCCCTTTGTCATCGGTATGTTACTTGCCCGAGATTCGATCATCGGTATCCAATACCTAGTTCAATCTTGTTACCGGCAAGTCTCTTTACTCGTTCTGTAATACATCATCTTGCAACTAACTCATTAGTTGCAATGCTTGCAAGGCTTATGTGATGTGCATTACCGAGAGGGCCCAGAGATACCTCTCTGACAATTGGAGTGACAAATCCTAATCTCGAAATACGCCAACCCAACATCTACCTTTGGAGACACCTGTAGAGCTCCTTTATAATCACCCATTTACGTTGTGACGTTTGGTAGCACACAAAGTGTTCCTCCGGCAAACGGGAGTTGCATAATCTCATAGTCATAGGAACATGTATAAGTCATGAAGAAAGCAATAGCAACATACTAAACGATCGGGTGCTAAGCTAATGGAATGGGTCATGTCAATCAAGATCATTCACCTAATGATGTGATCTCGTTAATCAAATAACAACACTTTGTTCATGGTTAGGAAACATAACCATCTTTGATTAACGAGCTAGTCAAGTAGAGGCATACTAGTGACACTCTGTTTTGTCTATGTATTCACACATGTATTATGTTTCCGGTTAATACAATTCTAGCATGAATAATAAACATTTATCATGATGTAAGGAAATAAATAATAACTTTATTATTGCCTCTAGGCATATTTCCTTCAGTATCAACTCCCCCAAGCTTAAACCTTGCTTGTCCTCAAGCAATTCAGTTGACAAACTAAAAGAAAGAAAAACTTTTACAAACTTTGTTTGCTCTTGTTGTTGTAACTATGTCAAGCCAGCATTCAAGTTTTCAGCATAGATCATAACTAACCACACTTGCAATAATTCTTAGGTCTCATAATTACTCATATCAATAGCATAATGAACTAGCAAGTCATAATAATAAATCTCGGACGACAACACTTTCTCAAAACAATCATAATATAATATAACAAGATGGTATCTCGCTAGCCCTTTCTGAGACCGCAAAACATAAATGCAGAGCACCTTTAAAGATCAAGGACTGACTAGACATTGTAATTCATGGTAAAAGAGATCCAATCATAGTCATACCCAACATAGATTAATAGTGATGAATGCAAATGACGGCTGTGCTCTCCAGCTAGTGCTTTTTAATAAGAGGGTGATGACTCAACATAAAAGTAAATGGATAGGCCCTTCGCAGAGGGAAGCAGGGATTCGTAGAGGTGCCAGAGCTCACTTTTGAAATAGAGATAAATTGTATTTTGAGCGGTATACTTTCATTGTCAACGTACCAACTAAGAGATGGCGATATCTTCCATGTTAAGCACATTATAGGCGGTTCCCAAACAGAATGGTAAAGTTTATACTCCCCCTCCACCAACAAGCATCAATCCATGGCTTGCTCGAAACAACGAGTGCCTCCAACATACATCAGGTCCTAGGGGGAGTTTTGTTTGCAATTAATTTTGATTTAGTTTGCATAAAGCATGGGACTGGGCATCCCGGTGACCAGCCATTTTCTCGTGAGTGAGGAGCGGAGTCCACTCTTGAGAATAACCCGCCTAACAGGGAAGATAAGGACAGCCTTTGTTGATACATGAGCTATTCGAGCATACAAAACAGAATGTTTATTTGAAGGTTTAGAGTTTGGCACATACAAATTTATTTGGAACGGCAGGTAGATACCGCATATAGGAAGGTATAGTGGACTCATCTGGAATAACTTTGGGGTTTAAGGGATTGGATGCACAAGCAGTATTCCCGCTTAGTACAAGTGAAGGCTAGCAAAAGACTGGGAAGCGACCAACTAGAGAGCGACAACAGCCATGTACATGCATTAAAATTAATAAACATTGGATGCAAGCATGAGTAGGATATAATCCACCATGAACATAAATATCGTGAAGGCTATGTTGATTTTGTTTCAACTACATGCGTGAACATGTGCCAAGTCAAGTCACTTAAATCATTCAAAGGAGGATACCACCCCATCATACCACATCATAATCATCTCAATAGCATGTTGGCATACAAGGTAAATCATTATAACTCATAGCTAATCAAGCATGACACAAGCAACTATGATCTCTAATTGTCATTGCAAACATGTTTATTCATAATAAGCTGAATCAAGAACGAGGGACTCATCATATTTAAAAAACAAAAGAAGTCGAGTTCATACCAGCTTTTCTCATCTCAGTCAGTCCATCATATATCATCATAATTGCCTTTCACTTGCACGACCGAATGGTGTGAATAATAATAAGAGTGTACGTGCATTGGACTGAGCTGGAATCTGCGAGCATTCAATAAACAGGAGAAGACAAGGCAATATGGGCTCTTGGTTAAATAAACAATAATGCATATAAGAGTCACTTCAACAATTTAATTATGGTCTTCTCCTACTGACCCTCAAATAAAAGAAAAGAAATAAAACTATTTACACGGGAAAGCTCCCAACAAGCAAAAGAAGAACGGGAAATATTTTTGGGTTTTCTTTTTAATTATTACTACTACAGCAGAAAAATAAACTACTACTAATTTTTTTTGGTTTTTCTTAAGGTTTAACAAACACACAAGAAGAAAGCAGGAAAAAGAAAATAAACTAGCATGGATATTACAATGAAAAAGTATGAGCACCGACATCTAGCAATGAGTGTGTGTGAGCATAAATGTAATGTCAGTGAGAAATATATACTCCCCCAAGCTTAGGCTTTTGGCCTAAGTTGGTCTATGGCCACGGCTGACCTGGCGGATATCCATAATAATAGTTTTTGGGGTCGTACTGTGATGAAGAGGAATAGTTGGGATCATACTGTGATGAAGAAGAAGACTCTGACTGCCACTAGCTGACAGTCATCCCTGGATCCCAAGAATAAACAGATTGTCGTGGAGGCTCATCTTGTGGTTCCTGTTCTGGTTCCTCGACTGGTGCAGGGTTTCGGTAGGCGTGAATAGCTGCCAATGGAACAAGGTACGTGCCTGCAGTCAAATCAAACAAAGAAGGAGCCGGCAAGGTAATAGTCTCAGGATGATGTTTATTAAAGAACAATTGATATCTAAGCACCCCTGCCCTATTTTTAACAATAAAATCATGTGCCACCATACTTTTATGATCTAGATAAACACGGGGTAGCACTTTTTCTTCCTTCTCAGCATGCCTAATAGGTATGTTAAAATGTGCTGCTAGGCGTGTAGCATAAATGCCTCCAAAGATGGGACCCTTAGTACGGTTCATATTTAACCGTCTAGCAATAATACCGCCCAAACTAAAAGTGTTATCACTATATAAACCTTGGAGCAGAATAATTAAATCAGGGATACTAAGGTTTCCAGAATTTCCGCGTCCAATTAAACAACGACTAGCAAATAATGCAAAGTAACGCAAAACAGGAAAATGTATGCTAGTGATTCGTGCATCGGAAACCTTCCTGGTTTCTCCTACAGTGATATTATCAATAAACCCAGCCACATCATCATGATGTGGTTCTTCTGTCTTGCCCTCAAAAGGGACTAAACAAATCCGACAGAAATCATAAAGTGACATCTCCTTAGGCTCATCATATAAATGAAATTCCACCGTAGGTGGTGAGTTCCTAGGATGAAAATAAAAGTTTTGCACAAAGGTATTTGTGAGTAAGAGATACTGATCGCATTGGTCGTGGAGGAAAGCGGTGAGGCCTGCATTGTGAGCCAATTCATGAAAATCTTCATAGATACGGCTGCTCTCAAGAATCTACACGAAGGCCATTCACAAGGACGCACTGGAGCGTTTCTTGGTGGCTCATCATCAGCATCACGCATTGCAAGCCTGGGCTCTTGTTTCCTTGAAGAGCCCCCTTGGTACATTTTCCTAAACATATTTCTTCCTCTGAGAAATTTCTGAAATTTTTAGTAACTTCAAAATAAAAACGAACCAAACTGAATAAAATTGATAGCCACTACTCCTACAAGTGCCTAGAGCCTATATCATGCATCAAAACTACTTTTGACCATATAAATTTGACATGTAAGCTCAAGAACAGGGTCACCTAACCAGCACAAATTTGCAATGAATAAAGCACTAGAACAAAAACTAATTGGACCAATGGAGGAGTCACATACCAAGGAACAATCTCCCCAAGCAGTTTTGTGAGAGGTGCTTTGAGCAAGGAGATCGAAAATGGCAGCAAAATGAGCTTGGACTCGGGTTTGAGCTGGATATTCGTGTTTGTGGGAGGAAGAAGGAGTGTGTGGGTGCAGGAATAAGTGGAGGAGGGCCACCGTGGGCCCATAAGGCAGGGAGGCACACCCACGGGGTAGGGCGCGCCCCTGACCCTCGTGGCCAGGTGGCAGCTCCTCCTGTTGTGTTCTCAGTGCCAAATATTCTCAAATATTTCAGAAAAAATCATATTTAAATTTCAGGGCATTTGGAGAACTTTTATTTCCGGGGTATTTTTATATTGCACGGATAAATCAGATAACAGACAGAAAAATGCCATTTTTATTTTATTTAGTATAAATAACAGAAAGTAAGAGGAGGGTATAGAAGGTTGTGCCTTCTAGTTTCATCCATCTCATGCTCATCAAAAGGAATCCACTAACAAGGTTGATCAAGTCTTGTTAACAAACTCATTCCGAATAACATGGAACCGGAGAAATTTCGAATAACAATATGTTATCTCAACGGGGATATGCACATCCCCAATAATAAGAATATCATATTTCTTTTTGACAGTAGGTAGAGGAAATTCAAAACCTCCAATAATAATCGATGGAATTTTTCCAATAGAGTTGATACTATGAACTTGAGGTTGTTTCCTCGGAAAGTGTGTCGTATGCTCATTACCATTAACATAAAAAGTGACATTGCCTTTAGTGCAATCAATAACAGCCCCTGCAGTATTCAAAAAGGGTCTTCCAAGAATAATAGACATACTATCATCCTCGGGAATATCAAGAATAACAAAGTCCGTTAAAATAGTAACGTTTGCAACTACAACATGCACATCCTCACAAATACCAACATGTATAGAAATTGATTTATCAGCCATTTGCAAAGATATTTCAGTAGGTGTCAACTTATTCAAATCAAGTCTACGATATAAAGAGAGAGGCATAACACTAACACCGACTCCAAGATCACATAAAGCAGTTTTAACATAGTTTCTTTTAATGGAGCATGGTATAGTTGGTACACTGGGATCTCCAAGTTTCTTCGGTATTCCACCCTTAAAAGTATAATTAGCAAGCATGGTGGACATTTCAGCTTCCGGTATCTTTCTTTTATTTGTAACAATATCTTTCATATACTTAGCATAAGGATTCACTTTGAGCATATCAGTTAATCGCATACGCAAAAAGATAGGTCTAATCATTTCAGCAAAGTGCTCAAAATCCTCATCATCCTTTTTCTTGGATGGTTTGGGAGGAAAAGGCATGGGTTTCTGAACCCAAGGCTCTCTTTCCTTACCGTGTTTCCTAGCAACAAAGTCTTTCTTATCATAACGTTGATTCTTTGATTGTGGGTTATCAAGATCAATAGCAGGTTCAATTTCTATATCAATATCATTACTAGGTTGAGCATCATCATTAACATTATCACTAGATTCGGGTTCATTACCAGATTGTGTTTCAGCATTAGAGATAGAAATATCATTTGGATTCTCAGGTGTTTCAATAATAGGTTCACTAGAAGCATGCAAAGTCCTATCATTTTTCTTTTTCTTCCTATGAGAAGGACTAGGTGCATCCACATTATTTCTCTGAGAATCTTGCTCAATTCTCTTAGGGTGGCCATTAGGATATAAAGGTTCTTGAGTCATTCTACCACCTCTAGTCATAACTCTAACAGCGTTATCATTATTCTTACTATTCAATTCATTGAGCAAATCATTTTTAGCTTTAAGTACTTGTTCTACTTGAGTGGTAACCATAGAAGGATGTTTACTAATAAGTTTAAGTTCACCTTTGACATTAGCCATATAATTACCCCAAGTGTTCAAGCATACCTGAATTGTATTTCAATTGTCTACCAAAATAAGCATGGAAGTCTTCTTGCTTAACCATAAATTTATCAAACTCATCTAAGCATGGGCTAGCAAACTTAGTAAATGGGATTTCATCTTTATCATATCTATAGAGAGAATTTACCTTTACTACCTGTGTCGGGTTATCAAGACCATGTACTTCTTCAGTAGGTAATGGATTAAGATCATATGTTTCTTCAACAGGCGGTAAATTAAGACCGTGTATTTCTTTAATAGGAGGTAAATTCTTAACATCTTCAGCTTTAATACCTTTTTCTTTCATAGATTTATTTGCCTCTTGCATATCTTCAGGACTGAGAAATAGAATACCCCTCTTCTTCGGAGTTGGTTTAGGAATAGGCTCAGGAGCTGGCTCAGGAAGTGTCCAATTATTTTCATTTGTCAACATATTATTCAATAGAATTTCAGCTTCATCCAGCGTTCTTTCCCTAAAAACAGAACCAGCACAACTATCCAGGTAATCTTTGGAGGCATCGGTTAGTCCATTATAAAAGATATCAAGTATTTCATTTTTCTTAAGAGGATGATCAGGCAAAGCATTAAGTAATTGGAGAAGCCTCCCCAAGCTTGTGGGAGACTCTCTTCTTCAATTTACACAAAATTATATATATATCCCTTAAAGCAGCTTGTTTCTTATGAGTAGGGAAATATTTAGCAGAGAAGTAATAGATCATATCCTGGGGACTACGCACACAACCAGGATCAAGAGAATTAAACCATATCTTAGCATCACCCTTTAATGAGAACGGAAATACTTTAAGGATATAAAAGTAACGAGTTCTCTCATCATTAGTGAACAGGGTGACTATATCATTTAATTTAGTAAGATGTGCCACAACAGTTTCAGATTCATAGCCATGAAAAGGATCAGATTCAACCAAAGTAATTATATCAGGGTCAACAGAGAATTCATAATCCTTATCAGTAACAAATATAGGTGAAGTAGCAAAAGCAGGGTCAGGTTCATCCTAGCATTTAGAGATTGCTTATTCCATTTAGCTAATAACCTCTTAAGTTCATAACTATCTTTGCAAGCTAAAATAGCCAAAGAAGCTTCTTTATCAAAAACATAACCCTTAGGAATAATGGGAAAGTCTTCATCATCACTTTCATCAATATTATCAGATTCAATATTTTCATTCTCTCTAACCCTAGCAAGTTGTTCATCAAGAAATTCACCAAGTGGCATAGTAGTATCAAGCATAGAAGTAGTTTCATCATAAGTATCATGCATAGCAGAAGTGGCATCATCAATAACATGTAACATATTAGAACGAATAGCAGAAGCAGGTTTAGGTGTCGCAAGCTTACTCAAAACAGAAGGTGAATCAAGTGCAGAGCTAGATGGCAGTTCCTTACCTCCCCTCGTAGTTGAGGGATAAATCTTGGTTTTTGGATCTCTCAAGTTCTTCATAATGATAAGCAGATATAAATCCCAAGTGACTCAAAGGATAGAGCTATGCTCCCCGGCAACAGCACCAGAAAATAGTCTTGATAACCCACAAGTATAGGGGAACGCAACAGTTTTCAAGGGTAGAGTATTCAACCCAAATTTATTGATTCGACACAAGGGGAGCCAAAGAATATTCTCAAGTATTAGCAGCTGAGTTGTCAATTCAACCACACCTGCAAACTTAATATCTGCAGCAAAGTATTTAGTAGCAAAGTAATATGATAGTAGTGGTAACGGTAGTAAAAGGTAACGGTAGCAAAATTAATATTTTTGGTATTTTGTAGTGATGATAGTAATAGCAACGGAAAAGTAAATAAGCGAAGAACAATATATGGAAAGCTCGTAGGCAATGGATTGGTGATGGAGAATTATGTCGGATGCGGTTCATCATGTAACAGTCATAACCTAGGGTGACACAGAACTAGCTCCAATTCATCAATGTAATGTAGGCATGTGTTCCGAATATAGTCATATGTGCTTATGGAAAAGAACTTGCATGACATCTTTTGTCCTACCATCCCGTGGCAGCGGGGTCCTAATGGAAACTATGGGATATTAAGGCCTCCTTTTAATAGAGTACCAGAACAAAGCATTAGCACATAGTGAATACATGAACTCCTCAAACTATGGTCATCACCGGTAAGTATCCCAATTATTGTCACTTCGGGGTTAACGGATCATAACACATACTAGGTGACTATAGACTTGCAAGATAGGATCAAGAACTCTCATATATTGACGAAAACATAATAGGTTCAGATCTGAAATCATGGCACTCGGGCCCTAGTGACAAGCATTAAGCATAGCAAAGTCATAGCAACATCAATCTCAGAACATAGTGGATACTAGGGATCAAACCCTAACAAAACTAACTCGATTACATGATAGATCTCATCCAACCCATCACCGTCCAGCAAGCCTACAATGGAATTACACACGCATGGCGGTGAGCATCACGAGATTGGTGATGGAGGATGGTTGATGATGACGATGATGACGGATTCCTCTCTCCGGAGCCCTGAAAGGACTCCAGATCAGCCCTCCCGAGAGGTTTTAGGGCTTGGCGGCGGCTCCGTCTCGTAAAACGCGATGAATTCTTCTGTCTGATTTTTTTCTACCTGAAAGCAAATATATAGAGTTGGAGTTGAGTGTTGGAAATATGCCCTAGAGGCAATAATAAATTAGTTATTATTATTATATTTCATTGTTCATGATAATCGTTTATTATCCATGCTAGAATTGTATTGATAGGAAACTCAGATACATGTGTGGATACATAGACAACACCATGTCCCTAGTAAGCCTCTAGTTGACTAGCTCGTTGATCAATAGATGGTTACGGTTTCCAGACCATGGACATTGGATGTCGTTGATAACGGGATCACATCATTAGTAGAATGATGTGATGGACAAGACCCAATCCTAAGCCTAGCACAAGATCGTGTAGTTCGTTTGCTAAAGCTTTCCTAATGTCAAGTATCATTTCCTTAGACCAT
>NC_053022.1:73027745-73055327 GCF_003073215.2 Triticum urartu | reverse complement strand
AAGTGTTCCCCCTAACTGTGCACCGTTGCGAAGGTTCGTTGTTTCGAAGCACCACGTGATGATCGGGTGTGATAGATTCTAACGTTCGAATGCAACGGGTGTTGATGAGCCTAGCATGTACAGACATGGCCTCGGAACACATGCGAAACACTTAGGTTGAGTTGACGAGCCTAGCATGTACAGACATGGCCTCGGAACACGGAAGACCGAAAGGTCGAACATGAGTCGTATAGAAGATACAATCAACATGAAGATGTTCACCGATGTTGACTAGTCCGTCTCACGTGATGATCGGACACGGCCTAGTTGACTCGGATCATGTTTCACTTAGATGACTAGAGGGATGTCTATCTGAGTGGGAGTTCATTAAATAATTTGATTAGATGAACTCAATTATCATGAACATAGTCTAAATTGTCTTTGCAAATATGTTGTAGATAAATAGCTCACGTTGTAGCTCCCTATTTCAATATGTTCCTAGAGAAAGATTAAGTTGAAAGATATTGTAAGCAATGATGCGGACTAGGTCCGTAGTCCGAGGAGTGTCCTCACTGCTACACAGAAGGCTTACGTCTTTGATGCACCGCTCGATGTGCAAACCCCTACAACGTCGTCTGTGGATGTTGTGAACACCTGACAGACACATCCTGATTACTACTTGATAGTTTAGTGCACCATACGTTACGGCTTAGAATCGGGATTCCAATGACGTTTTGAACGCCATAGAACATATGAGATGTTCCAAGAGCTGAAATTGGGATTTTAGGCTCATGCCCGTGTTGAGAGGTGTGAGACCTCTGACAAGTTCTTTTGCCAACAAGATGGAGGAGAATAACTCAGCTAGTGAGCATGTGCTCAGAATGTCTGGGTGCTACAATCACTTAAATCAAGTGGGAGTTAAACTTCCAGATAAGATAGTGATTGATAGAGTTCTCTAGCCACTATCACTAAGCTACTAGATCTTTGTGATGAACTATGACATGCAAGGGATGGAGTTGATCCCGGAGCTGTTCGCGGTGCTTAAGACCGCAAAAGGTAGAAATCAAGAAGGAGCATCAAGTGTTGATGGTTTAACAAGACCACTGGTTTCAAGAAGGGCAAGGGATAGAAGGGAAACTTCATGGATGGCAAACCAGGTGCCGCTCCAGTGAAGGAACCCAAGGTTGAACCCAAACCCGAGACTGAGTGCTTCTAATGTAAGGGGAACGGTCACTGGTAGCGGAATTACCCCAAATGCATGGTAGATAAGAAGGCTGGCAACTTCAACAAAGTATATACGTGTTATTAATGTGTACCTCACTAGTACTCCAAGTAGCACCTGGGTATTGGATACCGGTTCAGTTGCTATTATTGGTGACTTGAAGCAAAAGCTATGGACTAAACGGAGACTGGCTAAGGGCGAGGTGACGATGTGTGTTGGAAGTGTTTCCAAAGTTGATGAGATCACCATCACACGCTCCATCTGCCTTCGGGATTAGTATTGAACCTAGATAAATGTTATCAGGTGTCTACGTTGAGCATGAATATGATTAGATCATGTTCATTGCAAGACGGTCATTCATTTAAGTTAGAGAATAATAGTTATTCTGTTTACATGAATGATACCTTTCATGGTCATGCACCCTATGTGAATGGTTCATTGAATCTCGGTCGTGGTAATACACATGTTCACGCCAAAAGATGTAGAGTTAATAATGATAGTACCACCTTCTCGTGGCACTGCCGCTTAGGTCATATTGGCATAAGATGCATGAAGAAACTCCATGTCGATGGATGTTTGGAGTCACTTGATTTTGAATCACTTGACACATGCGAGCCATGCCTCATGGGCAGGATGACTAAGACCCCGTTTTCAGGTACGATGAAACGGGCAAGTGACTTGTTGGAAATCATACATGCTGATGCGTGTGATCCAATGAGAATTGAAGCGTGCAGTGGATATCGCTATTTTCTCATCTTCACTAACGATTTGAGTAGATATAGGTATATTTACTTAATGAAGCACAAGTCTGAAACGTTTGAAAAGTTCAAGCGATTTCAGAGTGAAGTTAAGAATCATCATAACAAGAAGATCAAATTCCTACGATCTGATCAATGAGAATTTCTGAGTTATGAGTTTGGTAAACACTTAAGACATTGTGGAATTGTTTCACAGTTGAAGCCACCTGGAACACCACAGGGTAATGGTGTGTCCGAACGTCGTAATCAAACCCTATGAGATATGGTGCGACCTATGATGTCTCTTACCGATCTACCACTATTATTTTGAGGTTATGCGTTAGAGACAGCTGCATTCACTTTAGATAGGACACCATATAAGTCCGTTGAGACGACGTCGTATGAACATTGGTTTGGCAAGAAACCAAAGTTGTCGTTTCTTAATGTTTGGGGCTGCGATGCTTAAGGCTTTAGCAGGAGAAGCTCGAACCCAAAAGCGGACAAACACATCTTCATAGGATACCCAAAGGTGACAGTTGGGTATACCTTCTATCTCAGATCGGAGGGCAAATTGTTTGTCGCTAAGAATGGGTCCTTTCTCGAGAAGGAGTTTCTCTCGAAAGAATTGAGTGGGAGGAAGATAGAACTTGATGAGGTTGTCGAACCTTTATTTCAACCAGAGAATGATGCAACACAGAAAGATGTTTTCTGTGGCACCTACGTCTGTTGAATAGGAAGTTAATGATAGTGATCATGAAGCTTCAGATCAAGTTGCTATCGAACCTCGTAGGTCGACAAGGATATGTACTACTCCTGAGTGGTACGGTAATCCTGTCTTAGATATCATGTTGTTAGACAACAATGAACCTACGAGCTATGGAGAAGCGATGGTGGGCCCGTATTCCGACAAATGGTTAGAAGCCATGAAATCCGAGATAGGATCCATATATCAGAACAAAGTATGGACTTTGGTGGACTTGCCCGATGATCGGCAAGCCATTGAGATAAATGGATCTTTAAGAAGAAGACGGACGTGGGCGGTAATGTTACCGTCTATGAAGCTCGACTTGTGGGAAAGAGTCTTTTCACAAGTTCAAGGAGTTGACTACGATGAGAATTTCTCACCCGTAGCGATGCTTGAGTCCGTCGGAATTATGATAGCATTAGCTGTATTTTTCGATTATGAAATCTTACAGATGGATGTCAAAACAAGTTTTCTTACCAGTTTTTCGTAAGAAAAGTTGTATGTGATACAATAAAGGGTTTTGTCGATCCTAAGGATGCTAAAAGGTATGCTGGCTCCAGCGATCCTTCTATGGACTAGAGCAAGCATCTCGGAATCGGAATATATGCTTTGATGGAGTGATCAAAGCTTTTAGGTTTATACAATGTTTGCTAGAAACTTGTATTTACAAGAAAGTGAGTGGGAGCACTACAACATTTCTGATAAGTATATGTGGATGACATATTGTTGATTCGAAATGATGTAGAATTTCTGGAAAGCATAAACGGTTGTTTGAAGAGTGTTTTCAAAGGAAGACCTGGATAAAGCTGCTTACATATTGGGCATCAAGATCTATAGAGATAGAGCCTGATGATAATTTCAAAGAACGCACACCTTGACATGTTTTTGAAGGAGTTCAAAATAGATCAATCAAAGAAGGGGTTCTTACCTGAGTTGTAAGGTGTGAAGTTGAGTAAGACTCAAAGCTTGACCACGGCAGAAGAAATAGGAAGGACGAAGGTCATCCCCTATGCTTTTGTCATAGGCTCTATATGGTATGCCATGCTGAGTACCGCACCAGATGTGTGCCTTGCCACATGTCTGGCAAGAGGGTACAAAGGTGATCTAGGAGTGGATCACCAGATAGCAGTCAAAATTATCCTTAGAGGAATAATGAAATGTTTCTCGATTATGGAGGTGATAAAGAGTTCGGCGATCTTTGAAAAGTTCTCAACAAACCTTCGACAATAGCTTGCGAGACCAAGGAAGCTGCGGATTTGCTTCACGTTCTGAGGTGGTTCCCAATTCACGTAATGAGCATATGACAGCTCTCATGGACGATTAGCGCACGTCTAATGTTGTTGAAGAGATGACAGCCCAAGCGTCTGAATCATCGAGCCAGACCCGTTGCACACAACTCTCTCGCGATAGAACTGATGTCTCTGAGTTTACAGCACTCAATCTTGAAGTGTTTTGGCATGATGCTGACTGAATCCTTCATTGAGGTGCTCTCTGACGGTGTGTCACATGATGGTGCTTGAAGTGTAATCACATCATGCGATGATGATAGACTAGTGCGTGGGAGGAGCTGTGGAGGCCGAAGATGCCCTAGAGTGTATATGAACCATAGCTTGTTCTGAATGTCTGTCTGATATCTTTTCATGCGAATTGATGATGCCCATAGAGATCAAGCTTGGAGAATACTTGAGCACCTTTGAGTTGTTCGAAAAGCTCGTTGATGTTGGGAAGTGGGTACTTGTTCTTTATGGTCTTCTTGTTCAATGGACGGTAGTCGACACAAAGTCGGTCCGTTCCATCCTTCTTCTTGACGAAAAGAACACTGCAACCCCATGGAGAAGAACTTGGTCGGATGAGACCCATATGCTCTTGAATATCGAGTTGCTTCTTTAGCTCCTTCAACTCTTCAGGTCCAAGCTTGTAAGGACGTTTGCAAACATTCCGTGCCAGGCTCAAGATCGATGACGAATTCAACTGGCCAGTGAGGAGGCATTCCTGGAAGCTCTTCTGGAAAGACGTCTTGATATTCGCAAACGACTAGATTCTGAGAGATGGCATCCAGCTCGCCCTTCTCATTGAGAGAAAACAGTCAGATGGTATCATCATGAGCAGCAAAGACGATTACATCCTCAGACGAATGTGTCAATTGAATCTGCCTGGCAGCACAATCAAGCTGAGCCTTGTGCTTAGAAAGCCAGTCCATTCCGAGAATAAGATGATCACGGGATGATGTGTTACGGAACGAGTAAGAGACTTGCCGGTAACGAGATTGAACAAGGTATCGGGATACCGACGATCGAATCTCGGGCAAGTATCGTACCGATAGACAAAGGGAATTGTATACGGGATTGATTGAATCCTCGACATCGTGGTTCATCCGATGAGATCATCGTGGAACATGTGGGAGCCAACATGGGTATCCAGAGTCCCGCTGTTGGTTATGCCGGAGAGTTGTCTCGGCCATGTCTGCATGACTCCCGAACCCGTAGGGTCTACACACTTAAGGTTCGATGACGCTAGGGTTATAGGGAAAGTATGTACGCGGTTACCGAATGTTGTTCGGAGTCCCGGATGAGATCCCGGACGTCACGAGGAGTTCCGGAATGGTCCGGAGGTAAAGATTGATATATAGGAAGGTTTTGGCCACCGGAAGTGTTCCGGCATCACCGGTAGTGTACCGGGACCACCGGAGGGGTCCGGGGGTCCACCAGGTGGGGCCACCAGCCCCGGAGGCTTACATGGGCCAATAGTGGGAAGGGACCAGCCCCTAGGTGGGCTGGGGCGCCTCCCACCAAGGCCCAAGGCGCCTCCAAGAGGGAGGGGCAAACCCTAGGGCAGATGGGCCCTAAGGCCCACCCAGGTGCGCCTCCCCCTCTCCCCTTGTGGCCGCCACCCTAGATGGGATCTGGGGCTGCGCCACCCCTAGGGAGGAACCCTAGGTGGGGGCAGCCCCTCTCCCCTATATATAGTTGGAGGTAGGGGCAGCCCAACACACGATTCTCCCTGTTGGCGCAGCCCTACCCCTCTCCCTCCTCGTCTCTCGTAGTGCTTGGCGAAGCCCTGCTGGAGTCCGCGCTCCTCCACCATCACCACCGTCGTGCTGCTGCTGGATGGAGTCTTCCCCAACCTCTCCTTCTCCCCTTGCTGGATCAAGGCGTAGGAGACGTCACCGGGCTGTACGTGTGTTGAACACGGAGGTGCCGTCCGTTCGGCACTAGGATCATCGGTGATTTGGATCACGACGAGTACGACTCCATCAACCCCGTTCACTTGAACGCTTCCGCTTAGCGATCTACAAGGGTATGTAGATGCACTCTCCTTCCCTCGTTGCTAGATTACTCCATAGATTGATCTTGGTGATGCGTAGAAAATTTTGAATTTCTGCTACGTTCCCCAAACGTAATCAACACAACTAAAATGTTGTATCCATTAGAGGCAGGAAAAGGTCCATATAATCAAAGCCCCAAACATCAAACGGTTCAATAACAAGTGAATAATTCATAGGCATTTCTTGACGTCTACTAATATTACCAATTCTTTGACATTCATCACAAGACAAGACAAACTTACGGGCATCCTTGAAGAGAGTAGGCCAATAAAAACCAGATTGCAATACCTTATGTGCAGTTCTATCTCCAGCGTGGTGTCCTCCATAAGACTCGGAGTGACACTTGCGTAGGATCTGTTCCTGTTCATGCTCAGGTACACAACGTCTAATAACACCATCTACTCCTTCTTTATAAAGATGTGGGTCATCCCAAAAGTAATGTCTCAAATCATAGAAGAACTTTTTCTTTTGTTGGTATGTGAAGCTAGGTGGTATAAATTTAGCAACAATATAATTAGCATAATCAGCATACCATGGAGTACTACGAGAAGTACTTATAACATTTAATTGTTCATCAGGAAAGCTATCATTAATAGGTAGTGGGTCATCAAGAATATTTTCTAACCTAGACAAGTTGTCTGCAACGGGGTTCTCAGCTCCCTTTCTATCAACAATATGCAAATCAAATTCTTGTAGCAAGAGAACCCATCTAATAAGTCTAGGTTTAGCATCTTTCTTTTCCATAAGATATTTAATAGCAGCATGATCAGTTTGAATAGTTACTTTAGAATCAACAATATAAGATCTGAACTTATCACAAGCAAATACAACTGCTAAAAGTTCTTTTTCAGTAGTAGCATAATTTCTTTGAGCATTGTCTAGATCTTACTAGCATATGAATAACATTTAATTTCTTATCAACTCTTTGCCTAGAACCACCTACAGCATAATCACTAGCATCACACATAATTTCAAAGGGTAAATTCCAATCAGGTGGCTGAACAATAGGTGCAGAGATCAATGCTTTCTTAAGTATTTCAAATGCTTCTACACAATCATCATCAAAGACAAATGGTATATCTTTTTGTAATAAATTTGTCAGAGGCCGAGAAATTTTTGAGAAGTCCTTAATGAACCTCCTATAAACCGGTGACCAAGGAAACTTCTTATACCTTTGATGTCCTTGGGACATGGCATCTTTTCAATAGCATCAACCTTGGCTTTATCAACTTCAATACCTCTTTCAGAAACTTTATGCCCCAAGACAATACCTTCATTAACCATAAAGTGGCACTTTTCCCAATTCAAGACAAGATTAGTTTCTTCACATCTCTGCAAAACTCGATCAAGGTTGCTCAAGCAATCATCAAAAGAAGATCCATAGACGGAAAATCATCCATGAAAACCTCACAATCTTTTCACAAAAGTCAGAGAATATAGCCATCATGCATCTTTGAAAGGTAGCAGGTGCATTACATAAACCAAAAGGCATACGTCTATAAGCAAAAGTACCGAAAGGGCAAGTAAAAGTGGTCTTTGATTGATCTCTGCTGACACAGGTATTTGAGAGAAACTAGAATAACCATCTAGAAAGCAAAATGTGTATGTTTGGATAATCTTTCTAGCATTTGATCATAAAAGGTAAGGGGTAATGATCCTTTTTAGTAGCTTTATTTAATTTGCGGAAATCAATTACCATCCTATAACTGTAATAATTCTTTGTGGAATCAATTCATCTTTATCATTAGGAACAACAGTAATACCTCCCTTCTTAGGGACACAATGGAACAGGACTTACCCACTGACTATCAGCAACGGGATAGATTATACCTGCCTCCAGAAGCTTTAGTATTTCTTTTCTTATCACTTCTTTCATTTTAGGATTCAGACGTCGTTGAGGATCACGAACTGGTTTGGCATCTGCTTCCAAATTTATTTATGTTGGACATAGAGTGGGACTAATGCCCTTAAGATCATCAAGAGTATATCCAATAGCAGCACGGTGCTTCTTCAGAGTTTTCAATAATCTTTCTTCTTCATGCTCTGATCGTCACCAAGATAAGCATATTTAAGATTATCAGGCAAAGGTTTGAGCTCAAACACGGGATCACCCTTGGGTGGAGGTGGATCCCCTAAAATTTCAACAGGCAAGTTGTGTGCAGAATAGGTTCCTGTTTAAAGAATACTTCATCTATTTCCCTTCTTTCATTCATGAACATATCATTTTCATGGTCTAGCAAATAGTGTTCTAAAGGATCACTAGGAGGTACGGCAATAGAAGCAAGACCAATAATTTCATCCTTACTAGGTAATTCTTCCTCACGATGTTGTTTACTAAATTTAGAGAAATTAAACTCATGAACCATATCATCCAAGCAGTAACAACATTCTTTGTGCAATCTATGGTAGCATTGACAGTATTTAAGAAGGGTCTACCAAATATAATGGGACAAAAGCTATCTTGTGGAGAGAACAAGAAAATCAGCAGGATATTTAGTTTTCCCACACAAGACTTCAACATCTCTAACAATTCCAATTGGTGAAATAGTATCTCTATTAGCAAGTTTAATAGTAACATCAATATCTTCTAACTCAACAGGTGCAATTCATTCATATTTTTGTATAAGTCATAAGGTATAACACTAGCACTAGCACCCATATCACATAAGCCATGATAACAATGATCTCCTATTTTAACAGAAATAACAGCACTGCCTACCACAGGTCTATGTTTATCTTTAGCACAGGTTTAGCAATTCTAGCAGTTTCACTCACAGATGATAACATGCCCATCATATTATCAGACAAGAGATCTGCTTTTAACAAGTTCAATATAGGTTCTGCTGAACATATGACTTGCCCTTGAATACTGAAGCTGAACAATAGCAATATTAGGTTCTACTTTACTTGCTCAGGTGTATATGTCTATATTGCTTTTACGAACACAGTTGAAGCTTTAGCATGATCCTTTATTCAACAGGGAAAGGTGGTTTCTCAACATAAGAAGTAGACAATAGGATCATTATAGTGATAGTCTTTTCTTCAACTTTAATAGGTGCAACCTACTTTTACTTCTATGGGAGGATGATATTTAAACCACTTCTCCTTGGGGAGATCAACATAAGTAGCAAAAGATTCACAGAAAGAAGCTACTATCTCAGAGTCAAGTCCATATTTAGTGCTAAATTCGGAATATCGGTATCCATAAAAGATTTAACACAATCAAACTTAGGTGTCATACCTGACTCCTTACCTTCGTCGAGGTCCCAATCTTCAGAGTTGCGTTTAATTCTATCCAATAAATTCCATCTGAATTCAATAGTCTTCGTCATAAAAGAGCCAGCACAAGAAGTATCGAGCATGGTGCAATTGTTTTCAGAAAGCCGAGCATAAAAACTTTGCATAATTATTTCTCTTGAGAGCTCATGATTGGGGCATGAATATAACATTGATTTAAGCCACCCCCAAGCTTGAGCGATGCTTTCTCCTTCGCGAGGCCAGAAATTATATACTCCCTCCATTCCAAAATATAGTGCGCTCATGCTTCCCGAGGTCAAACTTTGACCATAAATTTAACAAACGAGACCGACTGCGGCGGGAGAAAAGGTTACATAATTAAAAACTTCTTTTGAATACGAAATCACTGATATAACTTTTGCTCCCGCCGCAATCGGTCTTGATAGTTAAATTTACGGTCAAAGTTGAAGCACGTAGATAGAGGAAGCACTACATTGTGGAATGGAGGGAGTATATAATTGCGATCACGATGAACAAGATGCATAGGGTAATACTTTTGATGAAATTCCAACTTCAATCTTTTATAGTTCCCATGATCTCAATCATCACATAGCCTATACCATATCATGCGTCTCCCTTCAAAGATAAAGGGAAGACCTTCTTCTTAGCAACATCATCGGTATACCTGCAAGCTTAAATAATCCACAAACTTCATCCACATATATTAAGTGCTCATCAGGATGCTTTGTTCCATCTCCTGTAAAAGTTAGCTAGCAGTTTTTCTATCATACCCGAAGGATACTCAAGGAGTTTCATTTTCAATAGGTTCAGTAGGTTGAGGAGCAACTCTTTGCTCTACTGGACGGGGTGAAGATACCCCGAACAAGCCCCTCAGAGTTACTTTCCATAGTAACAAGTGACAGTAAATTTCAGCACACTATATAAATTTTTCCTTACCAAATTCCACCTACCAAAGGCGCTACACTCCCCGGCAAACGGCGCCAGAAAAGAGTCTTGATGACCCACAAGTATAGGGGATCTATCGTAGTCCTTTCGATAAGTAAGAGTGTCGAACCCAATGAGGAGCAGAAGGAAATGATAAGCGGTTTCCAGCAAGGTATTCTCTGCAAGTACTGAAATAAGTGGTAACAGATAGTTTTGTGATAGGATAAATTGTAACGAGCAACAAGTAACAAAAGTAAATAAAGTGCAGCAAGGTGGCCCAATCCTTTTGTAGCAAAGGACAAGCCGGAACAAACTCTTATAATAGGAAAAGCGCTCCCGAGGACACATGGGAATATCGTCAAGCTAGTTTTCATCACGTTCATATGATTCGCGTTCGATATTGATAATTTGATATGTGGGTGGACCGGTGCTTGGGTGCTGTTCTTACTTGAACAAGCATCCCACTTATGATTAACCTCTATTGCAAGCATCCGCAACTACAACAAAAGTATTAAGATAAACCTAACCATAGCATGAAACATATGGATCCAAATCAGCCCCTTACGAAGCAACGCATAAACTAGGGTTTAAGCTTCTGTCACTCTAGCAACCCATCATCTACTTATTACTTCCCAATGCCTTTCTCTAGGCCCAAATAATGGTGAAGTGTTATGTAGTCGACGTTCACATAACACCACTAGAGGCTAGACAACACACATCCTATCAAAATATCAAACGAATACCAAATTCACATGACTACTCATAGCAAGACTTCTCCCTTGTCCTCAGGAATGAACGTAATTACTCACAAAGCATATTCATGTTCATAATCAGAGGGGTAATAATATGCATATAGGATCTGAACATATGATCTTCCACCAATTAAACCAACTAGCATCAACTACAAGGAGTAATCAACACTACTAGCAACCTACTAGCACCAATCCCGGACTTTGAGACAAGAATTGGATACAAGAGATGAACTAGGGTTTGGAGATGAGATGGTGCTGGTGAAGATGTTGATGGAGATTGCCCTCTCCCGATGAGAGGAGCGTTGGTGATGACGATGGTGATGATTTCCCCCTCCGGGAGGGAAGTTTCCCCGGTAGAACAGCTCTGCCGGAGCTCTAGATTGGATCCGCCAAGGTTCCGCCTTGTGGCGGCGGAGTCTCGTCCCGAAAAGTTCCTCCTTTTTTTCTCATCGAAAGACCTCATATAGGAGAAGATGAGCGTCGGAGAGCCACCAGGGGGCCCATGAGGTAGGGGGCGCGCCCCCTAGGGCGCGCCCCCACCCTCGTGAGCAGGGTGTGGGCCCCCTGGCCTTCATCTTTGGCGTGGGTTTTTCTTTATTTCTTCTAAGACATTCCGTGGAGTTTCAAGACTTTTGGAGTTGCGCAGAATAGGTCTCTAATATTTGCTCCTTTTCCAGACCAGAATTCCAGCTGCCGGCATTCTCCCTCTTTATGTAAACCTTGTAAAATAAGAGAGAATAGCCATAAGTATTGTGATATAGAGTGAAATAACAGTCCATAATATGATAAATATCGATATAAAAGCATGATGCAAAATGGACGTATCAGGCTCTATTTTCACCAACACTCAAAACTTCTTAATAAATCTATTTCACTTTGTTTGAACTTAGCAGTATTTTAAGTGTGATTTCTTTTGATTTGGTCAGCAAAAACATGGACTGGTAATTATCTCTTAAGTTAGTTAATGGACATCCAATAAATGTATGATAAATGTGCACACACCTATTTTTTGAATGATTGCAACCTGGGTCTATTTTGCTCTACATGGTGACATACAAATAACATTGTGTATAATTAAAAGAATATAATCTTTTCAATAGTCAACGCTACAGAGGAAGAAGTCGAAAAATGTCTCTAGCATGTTACAACAAGCACTAAAATTTCTCTTTCCACATCTCACCTTTTCATTGGCCACTATGATTCCCAAGCAGGTTTATGTTTTGAACATCAAATGAGAAGGTCAAATTGAAGCATCTAACCAAGAGAAGCGAATGATATGATGCAATAGTTAGCTATATTTTATGTTTATCACAAAAAATCATTATAATTGGGTCTATGAATCCCTAGCTTTCTTTGATGTAATATCATAAAGAATGTAATTACTATTTGATATCAATAAAGAGAGACATGACGGGCTTCCGTAGAAAAAAGTGCAACATTACGCACATCCCACTTCAATACATATCACAACATCGTACGGTGGAAATTAGCCTTAGTCAACCTAATAAAAAGGTGTAGGACGAAGACTCAGATCCTAACCAGCCCTAAAACAAACATATGTATCAACGGTATTGTAAACTTCATCTCGCCACTCAAGGAAGCACATGGTATGATTAAAACAATGAAAAAAATGCATTGAAGTGAATGAATATGAACTGAGATAAAGAAGATGTAGGTAAACCCGGGCAAACGTCGGGACGAGCCGGGCTTGTAATAGCCTGACCTTCATTTCTCAAGCCCGAGTCGGTCTGAAGCCCAAAATACTCTATGTTTTCAAGCCTGAACCTGGCCCAAAATCAAGCCCGGAGCCCGAAATCCCGGGCCAATCGTTGTTTTTAGTGTACACACATGAAAGCTGCCCCGAAAATACAGAAAAAGAGAAGCCTGAGCCCGGCCCGAACTATGTTTCGGGCTGCAAAACAAGGCCCGAGCCTGATCCGGGTTTTTTGGGTCGGGCTCGGGCCCGAGTTTAATAACAAACGATATACATGATGAAACTGTGAATCCCAGTTACTTCATCGCACACAAATTGAACTTCACGAATTGTTGATGATTGCCTCTATGATCATAAATGATTCTTATTTTCACTGTGGCGTGGAATGGTTTTTATCATCGTGGTCTGCAATGGACCCCCTATCGCCCACTAACTCAAGCACGCGGTTTCTGAAAACTGTATGCGACTAGGGGTCCAAACTGTATGAATATCCCACCTGCAGATGTTATCGTTGAACCCTTGAATATATCTGAAGGACCTGTCACCAAATCTTGCCACATGACAAGAAATCCTAACCTCACCGCCCCAAGGAGATGACATGAATCTACACTGAAGCTCCGTCGACTACATCTAGATGAACGAACTCGAGAAGGATCGAAGCCCGGAAGTCAAACTAGTAGAAGAAGCGCATCACTTGCAAGGAGTAAAAAAAACCTAACTTAAGCTACTAATCGAAGCAAAGGCAGCAGGATTCCCCTCACTGCCACCGGCTGCCGGAGTGGTAGGCAGAGGGAAGGCGAATCCACGGGCTCATCAGTGAAGTTTGAAGGGAAAAGTTTGGCTTAATCGTCAAAGGAGATAGAGAAGGAAAAGAGAAACCCAGAATGAAACATTTTCTTTTTGCAACAACACCCAGAATCAAACATATTGTCATACAACTGTTGGCGAACAGTCGAATGTGAGGAAATATCAGGTGACACCACACCTTACATACTCTCATGCTCCTTTAAAAAAATTACATTTAAATGTTTCAAATATTCTTCTTTTGTAAATGTGCGCGAGACATGTGCCTACAAAACCCTTCATAGATTCAGATCGAAGTTCAAAACACACACTAAGGAAGAAAGAAAAAAGACAAATCCAGACTTGAATATTGTCATTTCTCACATTATTCATGTTTATCTTCTTTCGACGGTATTCATGTTAGGTTTGCATTTAGTTTTCGTTTCTCATGCATTCGCAAAAAAAAAAGAGTTTTCGTTTCTCATTGTGTTTTTCGAATTTGGATCTGAATTTTTAAGGGTCATAGGCGCGCGTCTTATGAACATTAAAATAGAATTAGAACATTTAAGTACTGCTACAAGTTTTAGAATTTGGAGCACGGAAGTACGTGGAATACGGCATCATCTGATATTTTCCCGTGCGAACGGTGCGGAGAGAGCGCATCACGGCGCGGAGGGCGGGCGGGCAGGTACAACGTGACCCGTTCCTCGGCGATAAGAAACAGGAACCCAAGTTCCGACTTGCACGACACGAAGGAAAAAACTGACATATCTGCATCTCCAACCCAAGATATTATGGCAGCAGCACCTCGGTTTCTTTTTAATAATACCATAAAGTTGAGGAACAGCGGCAAAACAAAGGCTACAGAGCGTGGCCCACGGGCCAGAGACCGACGGCTGATCCCTTCCAGGAAGCAAAGGTCGTAGTCGTGATCCTTTCCAGGACCAGCATTGTTGTTTTCTCCCAAAACGCAGACACAACGACACCAACTATAATTTTTTAACACACGAACTATTATTATATGATGACTTTCTTTTACGTGAACTATTATTGTACACTGTACATTTCAGGGAACTATTATTATATATATACTGGCAGCACTGTAGTTACCGACTTAAGAGGAACAATAATAATATATCGGGGCCCAACTGCCCAGCGGGCCCCGGCGATGCGGATATGCACAACCTGGGAAAACTCCAGTCTCACCCCGGACCAACGCCAAAATCACACACCCAGACCCCACCGCAAACAAGCCGTGATCTGTCCCACATGCAGCCCACGCGAGGAGCCCGCCTCTCTCACCGACCTCTGGGCCCGCCGTCCCACGAGGGGCCCGGCCGCAAAATTACCGCGAAAAGGCGAAACAGTTTCCACTCCCAGCCTTCCAATCGAAGGTAACGGAAGGGCTCGATAAAAGAGGGAGCCTCGCCCTGTTCCGTTCTTCTTCTTCCCCACCACGCCACACACCCCCACCCCCGCCCCACCGCCGACGCACTGCCGCCTCCTCCCACCCAGCTACACTGCGCAGGATCTCCGGTCGCACCGCCGAGGCTTGCAGCGGCTGCGCGGAGGCCCCCGCCGCCGCGGACTCGCGCCATGATGCCTCAACGGGACACGCCGCCGCCGTTCCGCGGCCTCGTGCCGCTCGGCCGCCCCCGGGATCTCGTCATCAAGGTAGTTTTCCCGTGCCCTGGCAGTGTGGTGATGCCGTCGTGGTGTTCGATCGGGGAGGATGAGGGGAGTGCCGTTTTTTTTTGTTCTTTCGGCGTAGGGTTTGGCGTTTCCTCGTCGGGAGTCGAGGAGGGGTTCTGCGCGTGCTAGATTTTAGAGCGATCCGGGCGGTGCTTGTGGTCCGACTCCTGTCTAGTCGCGATGGCGTTGGACACTGACGTCGGGGGTCTTTTCCCCATTCGTTGGAGATGGGGGGCGTGGTCTGCTGCGGATGATGGGATGTGGTGGGATTTTGTGTTCCATCTGGTTGTTGAAGAATGGATTTTTCTTTCTTTTCTATAAGGGTGTATCCGAGGTCAGATTGCTCTGATCTTGTTCGCCATTGTAAAACCGTGGAGATGATTTCACCCGTTAACTGACGGGTTAACTGACGGGCTTGCGTTGATTGGTGCGAAGTTCAGATTACAGTTAGGGCGATTGCTGCTGCTAGTAAAGAACCAAAGATGCTTTGTGTTCGTGTTTGATGTTAGAGTACTTTAATCTATGTTTCAGAGCACGGGAGGCAACTGTCAATTTTTGATCTCTCATGTGCTATTTTCTGTATGGAATTTAGTAGCATCAAAGTGATATATTTCTGTCTCTGTGTCATTGAACTTCATACCTAGTAGTGTTCTTATATGTGCATGGTATGCGTACTGTGGTAGTGTGACTATTCACTTGTGTCACTGATGCTTGAAATCTCCACTATCTTCAAGGATTATACTTCTAGCTTGTTGTTGTTGTCCTTAACTGGCTAATAACAGAACAAAACATAGGAACAACACACACTTCTTCTAGTGATATGTTTTCTTTGTGCCACCTGTTGAATCCTTCTGTTCTAATTTGTAGTTCCAGTCATACGTCATTCTTGTTAATATCTGAGTCTATGATTGGTTGATGTTTCAGGTCAACTATGGTGGCACTCTCAAGCGGTTCAGTGCTTTTGTGAATGGTTCAAACTTAGATCATAATCTTGCTGCCCTTCGGTCAAAGATTGCAAATGCTTTTAAGTTCAGCCCCGAGGAGCAATTTATTCTCACATATACTGATGAGGATGGAGATATTGTCATGTTGGATGATGATGATGATTTACGTGATGCTGCTGTTAGTCAGGAGCTGAACCCTCTTAGGATTGATGTTCAGTTGAAAAGCAGCACTGCCGGGGCACCTCAGCCTAACCAGCAAGCCTTGAATTCCAGGTCTAAGATGTCGGCAGCTATGGAAGATCAACTAGCTCAGGTGAAATCAGCTATTGATGAAGCCTTGAAGTTTGTACCAGAGCAAGTTCCTGCTGTCCTTGCTAAGTTATCGCATGAGCTGCGCTCTAAAGCTGCATCATCGGCACCACCAGTACGTGAGTTGCTGGATCGAATTGCTAAACTGATGACACCCAAGAGCGGCATGGAACCTACCAGTGGTCTCTCTTACAGTTCATCTGGTTCCTCTAGTGGTAATCCACAAACATTCAGGGACATGAAAGATAGTAATGCATCTGAATCTGCAACAGCTTCAGCTTCAAATTGGCAACATGCTAAATCATCTAGAGCACTTGGTCTTAAGAGTGTGCTAGTTGAGAAGACCAATGCTCAAGTTCAACAAGCACCAGGCTGTACTTCAATTGGGGTTCCATCGGTTCTAGTCGGTTCTGGTGGAAAACTCTTGTATCATAAGAAAAGAACTGATGCCCTGAGTAAGGGGAAATCACATGCTCAAAGTATGGGGAAATCTGTCATGTCTTCTTCGGTGCCACCTGTTCCTTCATTTGCTCCTGGTGGCTCTACTCTTGGTTCTGCAAATGGGTATATGCCCTTTGGGTCTATTAGAAAGATCAATGGCGATTCAAGCTCAGCCTTCCCTCCCCCCAGAGGCCCTCCGTCAAGTTCAATTCCGACCTTTGAAACTGATCCAATACTTAACCCTTACACTTCAGTTGCAACCCATGGTTTGCAGAAGGCATTCCCTCCTCCACCTGCCTACGACTACAATCAGTTTAGGTTCAGTAGGCCTTCATTAGTTAATTCATATGGAAATTATGAAGATCCCTACTCATTTGGTTCATACAGTGGGTATGGTACCCCACAGCAGTCGGTTCATAAATGGGTAGAATGTGATGGCTGCGGGGTGACACCGATTGTTGGGCCTCGCTACAAGTCCAATGTGTAAGTATTTTTAGTTACAATTAAATAATTCAGTCCTTCATTCATATCTTATTTTTCATTGGATTTTGAAAAAAAATTGTTCTCTTGACATTTTTCTCTTTGCTGGCAGCAAATATAACTATGATCTATGCAGTGCTTGTTTCTATCGCATGGGCAATGAGGCTGAATATGCCAGAATGGACAAGCCACTCTCGGTAAGTGAAAGATTGAGAAACCTGAATAAGGTGATCAGATCAGTCTGTTCATACTCATGATTATATACTTCACGTGAGATAGTAACATAATATTTACACTTACTTCTGTTTGACCATTCTCAGGATAAGAGGTTCCTCCAACTTGACTGCCGTTTCGTCAAGGATCTCACTGTCCCTGATGGAACACGAATGGCGCCATCAACTCCATTTCGTAAGATTTGGTGCATGCTTAACAATGGAAATATTGTATGGCCTTATGGAACCCACCTTGCCTGGGTTGGTGGAGATCAATTTGCTCGCCAAAGCTTAGTGAAATTAGCGGTACTTCCCAACCACATAATTTATTTGCTAATATGTTCTGGATGTGAGATTTACATGGATGCATCTCAGACCATAATAAAGTCTTAACTTATGTTTGAACTTCTCAGATTCCAGAGGCTGGTTTCCCCTTGAATGGAGAAATCGATGTTTGTGTTGACTTTGTTTCACCTGCGAAACCTGGTAGGTACATATCGTACTGGAGACTAACATCGCCAGACCTACAGAAATTTGGTCAGCAAGTTTGGGTTCTTATTGAGGTTTTTACTCTGCCATCACTTGCTCCTCTCCTTGTAAGCCTTGATGTTCCTCCCCTCATGACCTTCCGCATGCTGATATCGTGTGCAGGTGGAAGAGCCTGTTCAAGCCAGTGGTGACAATCAAACTGCTGCAATAGACTTGAACTTGCCTGCAGTCAGCAACCCTGCAACATCGAGGCCATCCATTGTATAGCCTCATTAGACTGTAGAATTCTCTTCCGCAAGTGGCCACATGGTTTGTTTACACATCTGATCATTTGTCTGCTAAATTCGTGTGCAGGTGCAACAGCCTGTCCAGACCAGTGGCAATAAGGGAACTGCTGCAGTGAACTTCTTGAGCTTGCCTGCAGAAGGCAGCACCGCAACCTGGACCTCAGATTCTGCATCTGACTCTGACGATGATGGCATACCTCTGCGTGAGGTGCTTGCCACGCTGAGACGAAAGGGACCCAAAGCGGTTGGAAGTGTTGTGCCCTCTGCACCAGCAGCAGATGAACCAGTTCAAGTACCCATCGCTTATCCCCAGGCAGCAGATGAACCAGTTCAAGTACCCATCGCTTATACCCAGGCAGCAGATGAACCAGTTCAAGTACCCGTTATTTATCCCCACGCCTCATCTGCTGAAGCTCTAGGGATGCCTACAGGTGTGGCAGCACCTGAAGCCGCACCACTGCCGGAACCCATCAGTGTGCCGGAACCTCTACCGGCACCTACTCTTGTCAGTTCACATGTCGCTCCTGTTAGCATGCCTTCGCCTGATGAAACCATCAACAACAACATGGAGGAGAAGCTTCTGAGGGAACTGGCGGACATGGGCTTCAGGCAGGTTGACCTGAACAAGGAGGTACTTCGGCAGAATGAGTATGATCTGCAGAAGTCGGTCGATGACCTGTGCGGCTTCCATGAGTGGGACCCACTCCTTGCGGAGCTGAAGGAACTGGTATGCGCCACTTCTCATCCTGTGTAGCGCGAGAATATCATCTTAATTTAGGATCCTTCTTAATTCTCAACTCTTATTCGCGTCAGGGTTTTGATGATTGACACAGATGTAGAAGGAGTGCTCGAGCAAGAAGCATGAAGTTCCATGAAGCGTGTGGCGATGGATCTTCTGTCCAGAGAGAAGGACCGGTGATGGCCTCCTGCGCTCATCTGCTGGAGCGCTGCTGCCTAGTAGACCTAGATATAGATAAAGTAGTACTAGTATAATGTAATGCAGGAATAACCAGACGAGCTGAAGTGATGCTGCATGATGCAGTGCACTGCAGCCGCGCAGTAGTAGTAGCAGCCAGTAAGCAGGACCATAATAGTCCGGCGCTCCGGTGTGTGGTCGCTCGTGCACCGTGGTTTTTCTTTCGTGTAAGCAGGGTACCTTATCAGGCGAACTGCTAGTATGGTTTATGAGTTATGTTTATTATATCTGTCGCTCGTGTGCTTCTCAATCAGATGGTTGCTGTGCTCTTCTATCAGAGTCTGATTCAGAGATGTGGTTCTCATAAACTGATTGTTGGTTAGAGCTTATTTTCGTTCTGGTCCCAGGTATTCCAAGTTTCCAACAATGGTTGATTGTATGAAGGAAGAGCGACTGCAAACAGGCAAGAAAGTGTACTGATTTTCGCTTCTTCTGCCCTGAGAACTGTGCAAGTGACATTTAGGCAGCTAAAAACACTGTAACCTGATGTTTCATGTCAGCATAGTCTCCTAGAAACTTATATATTTCACATTATGCAAAAAATTATTTATTTTTAAAACGGAGGCAAAAGATTTATCTCATCTCATTAAATAAGAAGGTGAGAACAAAGTCTGTTTGTTACATGACCACAAAAAAAACACACACAAAGGGATTGATTGACGCAACATCCTAACTGGCAAAATCCTATCCAGAAACTTTGGCCCTACAAGTACCGAGAGTTTCCCCTCCGCCTTGATTGACGCAACAACGTGTGTGGGCAAAGAGGCCTTGTTGTGAAACACTCTCATATTTCTCTCAGAGTGGCCAACAGACTAAACATCTTCAAAGAATTATAGGCCTTCCTGTTGACTCGTACCAGACTACCACGTTCGTTCCACCATGCTGCCACTGATGAGAGTGTGGACCAGGCGTTAACCTGTGATTGCATCCCCAGCCATGTGTTGATCACTTCCTAAATCCTAGCAGAGTAGCGGCATTTGAAGATTAGATGCGCCGTCGTTCTTGGTTCTCTTTTGCACAACTGACAAAGACCACAGTTTGGTCAATGGCTATGCCGTCCAATCTTGCAGAATGAGCCATGAGAAAAATCTGATTTTCGGCGAAGCCCATATTTTCTAGACCATCCATCCTTGGCATGTCCGACTATCAATCCTGCGAATTGCAATTGCACTCTGTAAGCCAGCCGTGGCGACAGAGTAGCACCCATTCGCAGTGAATTTTCATCGAATGATATCCTTTGTTCCAACCACTAGCTCCACCTCCTGAACCTTGGTCCATAAGTTCTTAGTCTGTTGGGCACTTTGGAATGAGAGGAATGCGTGTCACAAGCATTACAGTTTAGCACAACTGTTTGGAATTCGTGTGATGCAAGTCACCTGATGCCCGAAGTTGTTGTTCCTAAGCAATTACTATCTCGTTCACTAAAAAACCACACTATCACTTGTCAATGACTGAAGGACCTACCTTTCTTTGAAGTTATCAGCTGTGTCCAATATGTAAGGTCCTACGTGTCAAAAAACGTCTTACATTATGGGACGAAGAAAGTACCTCTATAACTAAGTACTCCCTCCGTTCTCAAATACAAGCCTTTCTAGAGATTTCAACAAGTGACTACATACGGAGCAAAATGAATGAATCTACACTCTATATGCATCCGTATGCTGTTATCCATTTAAAATGTCTAAGAAGACTTATACTCCATTCATTCCAAATTACCCGTCAAAAATGGATGTATCTAGAACTAAAATACATCTAAATACATCCATACCTACGACAAGTAATTCGGAACAGAGGGAGTATTTAGGAACGGAGGGAGTATAAGATGTTTTTGCATTGAACTACAAACTCTGTAACTAAGTATAAGATGTTTTTGCATTGAACTAGAAAAACACCTTATATTTAGTTACATAGGTAGTACGTTTAGTTTTCAAAAGCCGAAAAAATTACTGTATGACTTCACAAATTGAGGGCATTCGGCAATGACAGGGTTGAAGTTTGTTCTCACAAACAAAACCTGGCAAGTTTCTAAAGCTTTGTGGCATCTTAGCAAGACAGATAGTTTGCAGTAACACATGTAGCTTCAGCAAACAAAATGCATAATTTCTGTTGCAAACAGTCTAATAATAAAGCGAGTATACCGAGTTTCAGCCCTATTATTATTATACAGTAACACAACCAGGGCCTTCGATGGAAATGACCCTCAAATGGGAAAATAAACGCCAAAGCCTGCAGAGGGCAGGTGCTTGTAAGGTTGTGCATCTCTCCAGAGTCAACAGGAACGCAAAATGATTCCCAGGTCGAGAGTTCCGTAAACTTGGTATATACATACGCGATACTCGATCGCCTCTGAAACTGAGGTTTCAGAACTGCTGGTCGAGGATCGAGTCTTTCTCCGACTTGGTCTGGCCACCACTGACATAGCCCACAAGGCTCCCCCCAACGTCCGAGACCCATGAGACGCTGCGCGCCAGCCAAGCCTTGGGAGTCGACGCCTGCGGGCTCTCTGCTGCTGCTGCTGCCGCCATGCTCCTCTGTTCTTCCTCGAGCAACGCATCAAGCCACCTCTTTGACATGTACTCTTTCACAGCGTCTACACCTTCCTTCACGACCTCTGCTGGTGGCATGGACAGAGGGTTCTGCTCCAGGTTAAGCTTCTCCAGCTTGTCAAGCCGGCCAAAACTGTCGGGAAGAGCATGGATCTGGTTGTTGCTGAGGTCAACCTCCCGCCGGTTCAGCCGGTCACCGAATGAGAAAGGGAGCTCCTTCATGTCGCTGAAGTTGCTGCTCAGGTCGAGGATTTCAAGGCTGGAAAGCTTCCCTATGGCAGATGGCAGACCGCATAGTTCATTGAAATGAGCATCCAGGACGTATAGTGATTGCATCTCACAGATAGATGATGGAAGAGATCGCAACTTGTTCATGTGAACCCAGAGCTTTCGCAGATTAATCAGTTCATAGCCAATATTTGTTGGCAGATATGTGAGCCCATTGTAGCTTGCATCAAGCTCAACTAGCGACCTGGAGGGTGAACTATCTATCAGTCTCTTGAATAGTGAATACAGCTAATTAACAAACGCAAGGGGAACTTTAGGAGTAGCATCTACCTGCACTTTGAGATGCTGTCTGGCAGTGTTCTCAGCTTGTTAGTCGACACATTCAGAATCTTCAGATTGGACAAAAATCCAACAGTATCAGGAAGAGAAACCAAGGCATTAGAAGCAAGACGGAGCTCTTCAAGATGTTCAAGCCCTCCTATAGCATCTGGAATAACCTACAAGCACAGTGAAATCCCAAAATTAGGGAACAACAGCACAATATTGTATCTAACAAGCCATACAGCAGCCTTGCAGTTGTTGAGGAATTATAACCTGATAAACAGATCTGAGTTTTTAGGGCCACGAAAGAAAATCAGCATTTTATAGCTAGCACATCTCATGTCTGCTGTTAAATGATTATGATGGATCATGAAGCTCAAAATAAACCATATAAATCAGACATAAACATCTCTTACCAGTAACAGCAAGCAATAGGAAAGTACTAATTCTCCCTACTTTAATCGATGATTCTCCAAATTTCTAACCCAAGCAAGATTTCCAGGAAATCAAGCTAAGCTAAACTTACCTCATAACTCCTACCAATTTGATATTCTACTTTGTAGAACTGTATGAACCCAAAGTACTACTTGTAACCCTCGATGAGTCAACACTAGTGTTTGCATAGCCTAAACCAAAGCGACAATCAAACCAAAGCATCCTTTCAGAAACAAAAATAGTACTTCAACGCGTCCTTGCATAACTTTTAGCATTTTCTCCATCCAAATTCTGCCTTCAGCAGCACATCCTTAACACATAAGGCGGGATAACAAATAAATCTGCCAAAATAATAGAATACAGACTGGCCCTCATACCTGATCCTAATTGACAAGTGACAAATAAGTGCTAGTATACAGACCCACTCTTCGTACCAGGCATATCAGAACTCACAAATCTAGCATCCTTACTGATAAATCAGCACCCAAACTATTTAGCACATAGAGTAATTCGAAGCATCCACTCAGTCCGAAAAG
Organism: Triticum urartu; assembly: GCF_003073215.2. Taxonomy (NCBI): domain Eukaryota; kingdom Viridiplantae; phylum Streptophyta; class Magnoliopsida; order Poales; family Poaceae; genus Triticum; species Triticum urartu. The sequence goes on along the minus strand of NC_053022.1, from coordinate 73,031,992 downwards.
ACAGCCTAATATGCGCTCACAGTGGCAGAAAAATGCCTAATCCTAGACAAACACACCAGAACTGAAGTGTTTTGTGCGTGTGGCTCATCCATGAATATGTTACCATATAGTACTACATGGGCTCTAAATAAACAGATCTAATCTAAAGATATGGGATGACATGCTTCTCACCTGGAGCTGGTTGTGTGATACGTCAAGCACGCGGAGTCCCAGGATCCTTCCGAACGCCTCGGGCAGGTAGCGCAGCTGCCGATCCACGAGGAGCACGCTCTCCACCGGCTTGCCCTCCTGGGCCTGCTTCAGCACGGCGACGACTTCCTCCTGCACCGCCACCTCATCAGCGCCCGCCGCCGATTCATCCTTCCCCTCGGCCTCCTCCAGGTCCCTGCCCTCCATCGCCGACCGGTAGACCTTCTCGAGCCTCCCCTCGGCCTCGTGCAGCAGCGCCTCGTAGGTGTCGTGGGCTTCCTCGAGCCGCACCACGGTGCGGCACGCCTCGAGGTCCTCCTCGGTGACCCGCGGGGCGACGTCGCCGGCGGCGGCGGCGGCGACGACGGCGCGGGAGGAGTCGACGAGCTCGTGGTCGGGGCGCGGGCCCAGCTCCTGCAGCGCGGAGCGGGCGGCGGAGACGTCGGCGACGGCGCGGGTCATGGCGTGGAGCACGGAGGCGTGGCGGAGGCCCGGCATCCGCTCGACGAGCTCGAACTCGCCGACGGAGGGCGAGCGCGGGGACGGCGTGTGGACCGGCGGCTGCTCGATGTCGAAGTCGGCCCCGGCGGCGGGCCTGGGCTTGGAGAGGGTGGGGAGGCGGGAGAGCACGTAGGAGAGGATCGGGTGGGACTGCGGCGCCGGATCCATGGCGGGCGGGGGAGGTGGGAGGCGGAGATCGGAGAACTGATGCTGTTTTATGGTGGGCTTGGGAAAGTGGAGGGCGATGGGGAGCTGGACTGGAGGGTGCAGTCGGAACCTGCCTGGGGCGGCCGGCCGGCAGATCCCTGGGGATTATTTGGGTCAGGGGATATCTATCCGATCCAAATCTGATCCAGGGTGACAATTCGTTTACTGCTGATGAACGGCTTCTTCTGCTTCTGGTTCAAGAAACAGTCATTTGTTTCTTGAACGCTCACGCATATTATTTTTTTCTTTTTCTGCAAGTCAACATTCACTGATTGGCTCAAGCACTGAACACAATTTTCCTACCCAAAAGACCTCAATAATCTCGCCTCTCGTCACAACATGACTTTTTCTCTCCTGCAAAGAAAAAAAACTGCTCTTTCTTCTCTAATGATATATCGGGGCCTGCTACGCCCCTGCCAGCTGATCTTTTCAGCCGGGTTGTGAGCCGTCAGACCTACCGCATTGAGTGGTCGAGTGACACCTTCACCATTGCAACACAGGTCTTGTTGCAAAAATTTTGCAACAAAAGTCCAGTTGCAGAAAAGTTTTGCAACAAAGGTCATATCGCAGAAAAAAAATTGCAACAAAAATCTTGTTGCAGATTTTTTTTTTGCAACAAAGGGATTGTTACAGATTTTTTTGCAACAAAGCTCTTGTTGTAGAATTTTTTTTGCAACAACGAGCTTGTTGCGGGAAAACACCCGAGAGAGAGAATCAGAGAGAGGGCCATGGGCGGGGAGAGAGAGAGAGAGGAGGAGGGAAGGAGAAAGGGGCTTGCAGTAGAGTGCCCACGGGAGATTGTCCGGGGGAGAAAGGGGGTCGGTGGCGGCGTCCTCCGTCGGGGCGGAGATCGTGCGCGTCTGTTGCGTGGTTGAGTGGTGGCAGCTCTAGATGAGAGTCGGGAGGGAGAAAGTGAAGATTGGCTGCTATTGAGAAACAAGTGATTGGCTGCTGAGAGAGAAGAGCGGCGAGATAGATTTTCTGGAGACGAACGCCTGAGGAGATAAGGTTCAGCAATGATGTGTGACTCACAGGGACACGCATCGACCAGCCAAAGCGGTCGACGCACAGGTTGTAATCAGCCAACTGACATGAAGCTTTTCCCTAATATATCGGTCCCTCTATTATCCTTCTTTTGAATTCGATTATTTCCCACCTTTCTTCCGATTTCAGTGTCTCGTTTTGTCCATCATCTCTAACCAGTGAAACTAATAGTACATGTGACATTGTCGACCAATAGTTATTTGCCCTTCTTCTTCAATCCCATGGCTAGCTATACTACGGGTGTCATCCATGGTCGTCACCCACCTCTATTGTTGAAGAACAACTGACTTAGATAAAATGCAACATGCTATCGAGCAGTCAAGATCATAGATCACATCGCAAACTTATTATCATGTTGTGACATGTTGAACAACTATGCATAAAAAAATGCTGACCCAAGTCAGATAGACAAGAGTTCTAAGGTTCTCTGCAATTAGGGTGAAAACAAAGTGGAAACAAATGGAAGTGAGTGTTACCACATTTTTTTCATATTCTTTTGCAGAAGCGGAAATGAATATAAAATTATAAATACATATACGGGTGCAAATAAACATAAAGCCAATATGACGCTGACACAATTTCAGAAGCAAATTATTGTTGGAATTCTTGAATCGTGAAGAAAAACACAAGCAAAACCAATGAACTTGTTTCTAATTGCTAAAATGACTATGAATATTACGTTGTATCACGGTGCATTGTCAATTCATCAGAGATAAGATGACTACCGGACATGAAATACCAAATGAATTGCTCACTGCCTAGATCCTACATGGCCAGAATTGATACCAAAATTGCAGGGTGGAGACTCGAGCACTTAAACCCATTTATCGTCGGCATTTAAGCAGTGAAAGGATCCGATGAGGGAAGGACAGCACATACGAAATGAGCCAACGGAGGAAGGGTGGAACACATTGAAAGATCGTGGATGTCGCCTAGAGGGGGGGGGTGAATAGGCGATTTAAAATAATTACGGTTTAGGCTTGAACAAATGCGGAATAAACCTAGCGGTTAATTTGCCAAGCACAAAACCTACAACAACTAGGCTCACCTATGTGCACCAACAACTTATGCTAAGAAAGATAAGCAACTATGTGATAGCAAGATATATGACAAGAAACAATATGGCTATCACAAAGTAAAGTGCATAAGTAAAGGGCTCGGGTAAGAGATAACCGAGGCACGAGGAGACGACGATGTATCCCGAAGTTCACACCCTTGCGGATGCTAATCTCTGTTTGGAGCGGTGTGGAGGCACAATGCTCCCCAAGAAGCCACTAGGGCCACCGTAATCTCCTCACGCTCTCGCACAATGCAAGATGCCGTGATTCCACTAAGGGACCCTTGAGAGCGGTCACCCCGTACAGATGGCAACCCTTGGGGGCGGTCACCGAACCCGTACACTTTGGCAACCCTTGGGGCCGGTCACCGGTACCCGTCAAATTGCTCGGGGCGATCTCCACAACCTAATTGGAGACCCCGACGCTTGCCCGGAGCTTTGCACCACAATGATTGAGCTCCGAACACCAACAACCGTCTAGGGAGCCCAAGCACCCAAGAGGAACAAGCTCAAGGGTACCAAGCACCCAAGAGTAATAAGCTTCTCAACTTGTAACTTCCACGTATCATGTGGAGAACTCAAACCGATGCACCAAATGCAATGGCAAGGGCACACGAAGTGCCCAAGTCCTTCTCTCTCTCAAATCCCACCGAAGCAACTAATGCTAGGGAGGAAAATGAGAGGAAGAACAAGAAAGAGAACACCAAGAACTCCAAGATCTAGATCCAAGGGGTTCCCCTCACATAGAGGAGAAAGTGATTGGTGGAAATGTGGATCTAGATCTCCTCTCTCTTTTCCCTCAAAAACTAGCAAGAATCCATGGAGGGATTGAGAGTTAGCAAGCTCGAAGAAGGTCAACAATGGGGGAAGAACACGAGCTTGAAGGATAAGGTTCAAAGGGGAAGAAGACCCACTTTTATAGGAGGGGAAAAATCCAACCGTTATCCCCCACTCAGCCCCGCAGAGAGCGGTACTACCGCGGAGGCAGGGCGGTACTACCGCTCATAAGCGGTACTACCGCTCCCCTTCAGCGGTACTGCCGCGCCAGAAGAAAAGGGGCTGGGGCTGGGACCCAGAGCGATACTACTGTGGAGGCAGGGCGGTACTACCGCTAATAAGCGGTACTACCGCCACTACTACCGCAGCAAGTGCCGCAAAACCCGACACGAGAAAAAGCGCACTCGAGTCAAGGCGGTAGGAGCACGGAGCCGCAACGGTACTACTGCTGAGACCATCAAGCGGTAGTACC
>NC_053022.1:73010801-73026745 GCF_003073215.2 Triticum urartu | reverse complement strand
AGTAAAGCTTTGGAATTGTGACACATACATCAAAGCTTTAGATAAAGATATAGAGAATAGCAAGTAAAGCTTTGGAAAGACATGTAACATGCATAGGCTCCCCCTACATGTATGCAATCATGTGAATATTGAATATAGGAGCATGTGAATGCGTAAACATGACAGAGTAAGCAATGTGTTACATGTATCTTGGCTATATGCATCAGAGCAAATGATGTGGATGTGAGAAATGTACCTTCATGCTCATGAGTCCTTCTTGCAAACAGTATGTACATCAGCAAGAACTTCTCATTCACATGACTGTGATGCATATACTTACCTTGTGGTCTTGAGTTGGCTTAGGATGGGATGAACCTGCGCAAACAAGGTTAAATAACACAGATACACCTACTGACCAGAGCAAGCAAGAGAAACCACAAGAGAACCAAGACTGGGATGACATGTAGAGTGAGTACTAAGTACCACATTGGATATAGACATGTCCCCAAAGGTAAAGATATGCAATAAGATCAGAGATTTCCTTCCCTTAGATGTCTTGCTCCCCCTGAATCTGCATGGGATATTGGGAGAAGATAGGGAACAGAAAATCAGAGCAACAAAAAGGAAACAACAAAGCTTGAGCTAAAGCAAGCAACCAAACATGTCTTTCCCCTCTTAAAGACATGTGACATCTCTCCTCTTGAACACCAAGCATCTGGGGTCTTCGATGATATTACTTTCTCCTAGTTGAGAAACTATCTCCCCCTGAGTATTCTCTCTTTCTCCCCCTATAGGAAGGATTAAGCTTTGATGTGATCTCTCTCTCCCCCTTTGACATCAATTTCCAAGAAGGGTTCTGGACATGTGATACAAATGGGTTGGTCCTCGAGTCACAGAGCAAAGCAGCATGTCTAATATGATGCTGGTAGAGGACAAGAATCATTGAGTGGAGCTGGAGCAAACAGAAATCAGGAATAAGTGGCAAGTTGGTTTTCATGTGGTGGAATCGGTGACTCCGAGTTGTGTGCTTCGGTTGCACCAAAATATTTCGGTTGGGCCGAAGAGAACAAACCGGTGTGACCGAGTTCATTCGAGTGAAACCACTTGTCACATCAGCTCACTAGACAAGTAAGATCTCACAAGGATATGCAAGGAATTTACTGAAAGATTTGCAATGAATTGGATGCAGAAAATGCAGAACAAAAAGGAAAGAAAAGAAACTAGAAATGGTCGGTGACAAAGTCACCTATGTTAGAGTATATTGACTAAGGAGGCAAGTGAGATCACTTGATCATTAGTCATACTCATCGTTTAAGCTCAAAATGGGGTTACCATTTTTTGTTTAAGCATCTTGATGTGTTCACATCTTGTCGAGTTGCTTTGGCTCATGACTTGGAGTAAAGCTTCTCTAAGATGGAATAACATACCTTGGGTGGTGGTGTTGATCTTGATCATGTAGTTGAACTTGTGTGGGTTGCTCAAGGTTGATGTAGTTCATCAAGAGTTGGGAGCACCACTTGGAGTTTGAGTTCATCTACCTACATGGGTTAGCTTTGCAAGGAAGAGCACTTGTGTATCCAAAATGACAATCATGAGACTCAACATAGAATTTGCCAAAGGATATGTTTGAACGGTTTCGTGCTTCCTTGCCTTCAACCACCATTGTGTAGATACTTAGTGATGTAGAGATTGCTCAAGATGTGAGTGTGTGGCAATCTCATAGATTTAGATTCATCCAAGTACCTACACGGGTTAGATAACATGCAAGGTACAAATATATCCAAGACATATGAATAGCATTATAAGAGAAATATCGAGGATTAGTCAAAGGCTCATGCCCCGCATGTATCAAATGAAGTTCCTATTCCAAGTTTGAAGCATCAATGATGTTCAATTCACCTCTCAACCTGCAAAACACTTTCTCATCAAGTGGTTTAGTGAATATATTCGCCAATTGCTTATCGGTGCGAACATGCTTAAGGTTAATGTCCCCTTTTGCAACATGATCTCGAATGAAATGATGACGAACTTCAATATGCTTAGTTCGAGAATGTTGCACGAGATTGTGAGCAATCTTAATAGCACTTTCATTGTCACATAGCAATGGAACATGGTTCACATATATCCCATAATCTTTAAGAGTTTGGGTCATCCAAAGTAATTGAGCGCAACATGAACCAGCGGCAATGTATTCCGCTTCGGCGGTGGATAAGGATACCGAGTTTTGTTTCTTGGAAGACCAAGACACAAGAGATCTACCAAGAAATTGACAAGTACCCAAAGTGGATTTTCTATCAACCTTGTCTCCGGCATAGTCCGAATCGGAGTAGCCAACAAGATCAAAAGAGGACCTCTTAGGATACCAAATGCCAAAATTTGGTGTATGGATTAGGTATCTCGCTATCCTTTTCACAGCCTTAAGATGACATTCTTTAGGAGCAGCTTGATATTGTGCACACATGCACACACTTAGCATAATATCGGGACGAGAGGCACATAGATATAACAATGAACCAATCATAGAGCGATAAACCTTTTTATCAACCGGTTCACCATCTTTGGTCAAATCAAGATATCCACTAGTAGGCATGGGTGTAGTCATACCTTTGCATTCTTTCATATTGAACTTCTTGAATAAGTCCTTGGTGTACTTCGTTTGAGAGATAAAAGTACCTTCCTTAGTTTGCTTGATTTGCAAACCGAGAAAGAATTTGAGTTCACTCATCATAGACATCTCAAACTTCTCCGACATTAGCTTTCCAAACTTCTCACTAAAATGAGGGTTAGTTGAACCAAAAATGATATCATCAACATAAATTTGGCACACAAATAGTTCTCCATTAACCCTTTTAGTAAAAAGAGTAGAATCAATTTTACCAATTTCAAAGCCTTTTTCAATAAGGAACTTGGTCAAGCATTTATACCATGCTCTAGGAGCTTGTTTAAGACCATAAAGGGCTTTATAAAGTTTGTAAACATGATTAGGTTTCTTAGGATTGACGAAGCCGGGAGGTTGCTTAACATAGACTTCCTCCTCAATTTTGCCATTTAGAAAAGCACTTTTAATGTCCATTTGGTACAAGGTGATATCATGGTGATTAGCATAAGCAAGTAAGATGCGAATGGACTCAAGTCTAGCAACGGGAGCATATGTCTCACCATAGTCCATACCTTCAACTTGTGTGTAGCCTTGGGCGACGAGACGTGCCTTGTTGCAAACCACTTGTCCATCTTCATCTTGCTTGTTGCGAAACACCCATTTGGTACCAATGATGTTGTGGTTGTTGTCGGGCTTCTCGACCAATGTCCACACTTGATTTCTCTCAAAGTTGTGTAGCTCTTCATGCATAGCATTTATCCAGTCCAGATCCTCCAATGCTTCTTCAACCTTCATAGGTTCAATTCTAGAGATGAATGAGTAATTTTCACAAAAGTTAGTTAAACGAGTTTTAGAGCGAGTGATTCTCTCGGTTTGGATATCATTGTAGATTTGCTCGACGGGATGATCCTTAGCAATTCTTGCTCGAACTCGTGAAAGCTTTTGCTTGGGTCGGGGTGGAAGATCCTCTTCATCTTGTTCTTCTTCTTGGCCTTCTTTATTGTTGACGTTGTCGTTCTCTTGTCGTGGTGGAGAAAGGGGTTGTTGATGTTCATCTTGGTGCGCTTCCTCGTTTTCTTCATCTTGGCGTGTCCCACTTGTGGATGCTTCCGTATCAAATCTTGGTTCACCTTGTCGTGAGGTAGAAGCTTCCACTTGGACGGACGAGGTACTCTCCTTCACTTCCGTTGAACGAATCTTGCCAATGGACAAGTCTTGAATTGCTTCCGAAGGGTCTTTGTCTCCTACATCAATTGGCAATTGCTCTACTTGCGAGCCGTTAGATTCATCAAACTTCACATCTACCGTCTCTTCAACCTTTCGGGTGAAATTGTTGTAGACACGGTAAGTGTGAGAGTTTGAGCCATGACCAAGTAGGAAACCTTCATGAGATTTAGGAGCAAATTTAGAACGACGATGCTTATCAAGAATGTAGCACTTTGAGCCGAATACTCGAAAGTATCCAACTTGGGGTTTGTTACCGGTGAGGAGCTCGTATGCCATCTTGCCGAGTAGCTTGTGAAGATACAAGCGATTTGTTGCATGACAAGCTGTCTCAACCGCTTCTGCCCAAAAGTGCTTTGGCGTTTTGTATTCATCAAGCATCGTTCTTGCCATATCGATAAGAGTCCGGTTCTTCCTTTCAACAACTCCATTTTGTTAAGGTGTGTACATAGCCGAGAACTCGTGTGAAATCCCTTCTTCGTCAAGAAAGGTGTCCACATTTGCGTTCTTGAACTCCATTCCGTTGTCGCTCCGAACCTTCTTGATCTTCACGTCAAACTGATTTTGGGCCTTCCTAGCGAAGTTTTTGAAGATCTTTTGGACCTGCGATTTGTCATCAAGAAAGAACACCCACGTAAATCTTGAAAAATCATCAACTATGACTAGACCAAATGAGTTACCACCGAGACTCTTGTAGGCATTTGGACCAAAGAGATCCATGTGAAGTAGCTCGAGTGGTCTTCTTGTGGTCATGATGTTCTTCGCACGGTGACTTCCTCCAACTTGTTTCCCTGCTTGACAAGCACTACAAAGTCTATCCTTGTCAAATATGACATCTTTTATTCCAAGGATATGATCACCTTTAATAAGCTTATCAAGATTTCGCATACCAACATGACCTAATCTTCTATGCCACAACCAGCCTTTAGAAGATTTGGTAATTAAGCAAGTTCTAGGTTGAGCCTTTTTAGTGAAATCAACAATGTAAAGATCTCCTCTACGTATACCGGTAAAGACCATTTTATGATTGTCTCTACGAAACACTTGGCAATCTACTTCAGTGAATAAGACATTGAAACCGAAATCCGCAAGTCTAGAAACTGAAAGTAAATTGTATCCAAGGGATACAGCGAGCATGACATTTTGTATGGACTATTATGTGAGATGGCCAACTTACGAAGGCCAACCACCTTACCCTTTGAATTATCACCAAAAGTGACATATTTTCGAGGGCCATTGTTTTCAGCAAGCTCACGAAACATATCTTTATCTCTGGTCATATGATCAGTACATCCACTATCAAGGACCCATTCCTTTCCTCCAGCCATGTAGCCGCGAAGATTTGCCATAAGACCAAAGTGTCTCATCGCATCAACGAGATCATAGTCACTATCATCATCATCATCATCCTCATCCGAGTATTCATGTTCAACCTCATCTTGTGATTGATCAATTCCTAGAGAGGGCAATTCATTAGATAAATGATCATTTCTATAGTTATCTTTATGAATTCTAATAGCTCTGGAAATGATATTGCTAATGATTCCAACATCTCTTTTGGCACTCGTAAGATTAGTAAGCTCAAATAAGCAGTCACCAAATTTGGGATCATTGGAACTCATCTTAATCAAAGCAATAGACTTATGGAGGATTTCATCTAGATCTTTCAAGGAGTAATTAGGAAAGAGTTCCTCAAGAAATTTCCATATGGTGTAGGCACACTTCAGAGTCGGCAAACATCCAATCAAGTTTCTAGGCAAGCCTCTAGTGATAAGATTAACAGTTCTAAGATTGCGAATCATGTCAATTGATTCATCAAGGGTAGGATGCATGGGATCAACATGAGGTGCACAAGGGCTAGCAATATACTTGTTCAAGTGATATTCATTGAAAATCTCAAGCATTTCATTTTTCCACTCATGAAAACACTCTCCATCAAGAATAGGGGCTCTATGTCTAAGACTCCCCAAAGTAGACACATCCATCTTCCTCCAATGGTGTTTAAACCAAGGCAATGGAAACCTGGCTCTGATACCAATTGAAAGGATCGAGAAGAGGTGTCTAGAGGGGGGGTGATTAGACACTAAGTGCCAAAAGTTGCAGTTTTTAATATTCTTAAGTTTAAGTGGAGTTTAAGCACAAGTTTAACAAACACAATACATATCAAGCAAGCATGCAATGAGTATATGAGCAGCGGAAAGTAAAGCATGCAACTTGCAAGAATGTAAAGAGAAGGGTTTGGAGTATTCAAACGCAATTGGAGACACGGATGTTTTTGTCGTGCTTCCGATAGATGGTGCTATCGTACATCCACGTTGATGGAGACTTCAACCCACGGAGGGTAATGGTTGCGCGAGTCCACGGAGGGCTCCACCCACGAAGGGTCCACGAAGAAGCAACCTTGTCTATTCCATCATGGTCGTCTCCCACGAAGGACTTGCCTCACTAGCGGTAGATCTGCACGAAGTAGGCGATCTCCTTGCCCTTACAAACTCCTTGGTTCAACTCCACAATCTTGTTGGAGGCTCCCAAGTGACACCTAGCTAGTCTAGGAGACACCACTCTCCAAGAAGTAACAAATGGTGTGTTAATGATGAACTCCTTGCTCTTGTGCTTCAAATGATAGTCTCCCCAACACTCAACTCTCTCTCACAGGATTTGGATTTGGTGGAAAGAAGATTTGAGTGGAAAGCAACTTGTGGAAGGCTAGAGATCAAGATTCATATGGTTGGAATGGAATATCTTGACCTCAACACAAGTGTAGGTGGTTCTCTCTCAGAAAATGTGTATTGGAAGTGTAGGTATGTTCTAATGGCTCTCTCCATGAATGAAGAGTGGGTGGAGGGGTATATATAACCTCCACACAAAATCTAACCGTTACACACAATTTGCCAAACTCGGTGGGACCGAATGGTTAAACTCGGTCGGACCGATTCAGCAAACCTAGTGACCGTTAGGATTTTTGGTGGGACTGGGATGCAACTCGGTAGGACCGATATGGTTAGGGTTAGGTGAAAGACATGCGGTGCCCCATGTTTGGTTTTGGAAATTGATGACAATCTCTATGGACTAATGGTTGCCTTGAGTTATATTTGAAGGTTTTGTCCATAGGCTTTTCTTGGAGTACATGTGTTGGTTTCAAGAAGAGTTTGTGTCGACCAAGGTGCTATTCAAGGAATTATCCAAAGATTGGTCATTTGAGAGTTGAGCTTATTGCAATCATGTCTTGAAGAAGAAGATTGTGTGATCATTCATGTTTACCTTCAAGACATCATCCAAACGCAGAGAGTTGGAAAGATTCAAGGTTGATCAAGACTAAGTCAAGAGTGAATCAAGTTGATCAACTCACAAAGCATAGAAGATGTACCGAGAGGGATCAGTGATCCCATGGTTTTGGTAAGCATTGTTCATTGTGCCTTTGTGTACTAACCCATGGGTCTATGTGAGAGTTCTACGTGGGGTTAGGTACATGTCATGGGCTCTTGTGTTCAAGAGGAAGAATATCTTCTCAACCATGGAGAGGATGACATCAAGTGGTGATCGTCATCAAGATTGCCGTGTGCGAGTTCAAGTGGAGCATCACGAAGAGATCAATGCTTGAAGCTTGCCGTCCTTTGTGGGGTGACAATGGACTTGTGAAGATGTGCGGAAGAGTGGCTCACCCATAGTGGAGTATGACGGAGCAATCAACTAGTCTTCATCGAGTCAACCCAATCAAAAAAGGTGGTCCAACTTGAGGGAGTCAAGATCGTCATCATCTAGCTCAAATGGACCATGTGCAAGGCAAAGGTTCGCCCTTGGTAGGTTTTCTATTTTACCGGTCTCGTGATGGTAGTTGGGAGACCGGGGTATAGGATCGATTGCCGTACTATCAAGGGGGGCTCTCGATGAGTAGCTTGATCGTACGTTCGTAGAGAGCTCAAACCATTGCATCCTTGCATCATCTTTCTTGGTTCTTGTTTGGTTCTCTTTGTGAGTCTTAGAGCTTACGGTCATCTTGATGACAAGCTTGAGTTCATCGAAAACGGAGTTCGCATGCATCTTCTATGATGTTTTCGATGATGGATGTTTTGCCGGTTCTTCTCGGTTGGAGGTTTCTCTCCTCTATTTGTTGGCATACCTCCCCTGCCTCTTCTTACTATAACCAGTCGCTGTTTTGATGCTACTCGTCGTCTTGTTTCCAACAAGCTTGAGTTTGCTCAATTCGGAGCTCATATGCAGAAGTTATGGCAGTTCTGATTTTCTTGAGTGTGGTTTTTGTCAGGGTCCCAGCGGTAGTACCGTGGTACCCAGCGGTAGTACCGCTGAGGAGTCACAAGCGGCAGTACCGCTCCGCAGCGGTAGTACCGCGGGCCACAGCGGTAGTACCGCTCCTCAGAGCGGTAGTACCGCTTGATGGTCTCTGCAGTAGTACCGCTGCGGCTCCGTGCTCCTACCGCCTCGACTCGAGTGCGCTTTTCTCGTGTCGGGTTTTGCGGTACTGCTGCGGTAGTAGTGGCGGTAGTACCGCTTATTGCGCGGTAGTACCGCCCTGCCTCCACGGTAGTACCGCTCTGGGTCCCAGCCCCAGCCCCTTCTTCTGGCGCGGCAGTACCGCTGAAGGGGAGCGGTAGTACCGCTTATGAGCGGTAGTACCGCCCTGCCTCCGCGGTAGTACCGCTCTCTGCGGGGCTGAGTGGGGGATAACGGTTGGATTTTCCCCTCCTATAAAAGGGGGTCTTCTTCCCCTTGAACCTTATCCTTTTGAGCTCGTGTTCTTCCCCCATTGTTGACCTTCTTCGAGCTTGCTAACTCTCAATCCCTCCATGGATTCTTGCTAGTTTTTGAGGGAAAAGAGAGAGGAGATCTAGATCCACATTTCCACCAATCACTTTCTCCTCTATGTGAGGGGAACCCCTTGGATCTAGATCTTGGAGTTCTTGGTGTTCTCCTTTCTTGTTCTTCCTCTCATTTTCCTCCCTAGCATTAGTTGCTTCGGTGGGATTTGAGAGAGAAGGACTTGGGCACTCCGTGTGCCCTTGCCATTGCATTTGGTGCATCGGTTTGAGTTCTCCACGTGATACGTGGAAGTTACAAGTTGAGAAGCTTATTACTCTTGGGTGCTTGGTACCCTTGAGCTTGTTCCTCTTGGGTGCTTGGGCGCCCTAGACGGTTGTTGGTGTTCGGAGCTCAATCATTGTGGTGTAAAGCTCCGGGCAAGCGTCGGGGTCTCCAATTAGGTTGTGGAGATCGCCCCGAGCAATTTGACGGGGTTTACCGGTGACCGCCCCCAAGGGTTGCCAAAGTGTACGGGTTCGGTGACCGCCCCCAAGGGTTGCCATTTGTACGGGTTCGGTGACCGCCCTCAAGGGTCCCTTAGTGGAATCACGGCATCTTGCATTGTGCGAGGGCGTGAGGAGATTACGGTGGCCCTAGTGGCTTCTTGGGGAGCATTGTGCCTCCACACCGCTCCAAACGGAGATTAGCATCCGCAAGGGTGTGAACTTCGGGATACATCGTCGTCTCCTCGTGCCTCGGTTATCTCTTACCCGAGCCCTTTACTTATGCACTTTACTTTGTGATAGCCATATTGTTTCTTGTCATATATCTTGCTATCACATAGTTGCTTATCTTTCTTAGCATAAGTTGTTGGTGCACATAGGTGAGCCTAGTTGTTTTAGGTTTTGTGCTTGGCAAATTAACCGCTAGGTTTATTCCGCATTTGTTCAAGCCTAAACCGTAATTATTTTAAAACGCCTACCCCCTCTAGGCGACATCCACGATCTTTCAATTGGTATCAGAGCCTCGTCTCTCTTTATAGGCTTTAACCGCCTAGAGAGTAAAGATGTCGACTAGGGGATTAGGATTCTCTGACACTCTTAGTTTCGATGGCACAAATTTTGATGTTTGGGTAATTCGCATGCTTAATCTCTTTAGGGTCATGGACCCAAATTTAGAGCGAATTGTAGATATGGGTTTTTCTCCTCCAAAGGATCCCCAAAGATTATCTTTAGAGGATGAGAAAAACTCTTATCTCAATGCTCAAGCTTCTAATGTGCTTTTCGATGCTTTGAGCAATGTAGTTATATTTCAACTCATGCCGTTCCGGGATGCTCATGAGTTGTGGACGAAGCTTCAAGATAAATATGGTGTGTCCAAGATTTGTGGGGATGATTGTTCTCCCTCCACCTCCGGTCGTATAGTCTTCTCAACTTCTTCTACTTCACCTACATGTGGTTTGCCACAAGGTAATGATATGGTGAGTAGTGTTGGTCATTGCAATGATGATAGTATGCTTATTGTGGATGATCCTTCATCACTATCTTATTGCAATGCTCCTTCTTTGGGCTTTAACACTTCGAGCACTCCAAATGTTTCACATGCTTGTGTTGATAGTCCTTGCATATCATGTAGAAATTGCTTGACTAAATCTCATGATGATATGCTTGCTATGTCTTGTTGCCATGATAAAAATGTGTATCTATTTCCTCGAGTTGTTGTGCTAACAATGTAGAGGAAACCCAACACTCCATGGAACAAGATGTGGTCTTAAATGGTGCTTCAAGGGATCCTACATCATCATCTATTGCTTTTTGCCTTATGGCTAAGGCTTCAAAGGTATCTCCTACTTTGAAACCCAATATGTCTCTTGATGATGATGTTGATGCTAATGATGATGAGGATAATGATGAAGAGAATGATAATGTTGCCTCCTTAAAAATTAAGGGGGAAATGGTTTTTAAAGCTCTTCATAAAAATAAAATTGCTCGTTCCAACTTCATGGAAATCATGTCCATTGCCATTGAGGGCAAGAAGTATATTGATGAGTTGGAATCTCGTCTTGAGGAGCATGAGGTCACCATTGATAAAATGGAAGGTCATGAGCGTGATTACGCTAATGAAATTGCGGACCTCTCTCAAGCTCTTGAACTTGAACAAACCACCAAGGAATCTCTTGAGGAGACTTTTGCTCTAGAATTATCTAGAGTGAGGGAATCTCGTGATAGAGCTCTTGAGGTGGCCAATGATTTTGAAACTAAAAATGAGGAGCTTGAAGTTGCGCATGCTAAACTCCTTGAGGACTTTGAGCACCTCGAAAATGGCTCAAGGGTCATTAAGAGTGAGCTCATCAAACTCACCGAGTCTCATGCTCAACTTAAAGCTTCATATTCAAAAGAGCTTGCCAAGTTGTCTTCTCCTCTTGTTGCTAATGATGATGCTTGTGCTACTAACTCTATCTCTTGTGAAGCATCCATATTGAAGGAGAATGTTGAGCTAAGGGCTCAACTTGAGTTGCTATCTAGCAATTATGGGAATGTTGGAAGAAAATCATGTAAAGCTCACAAGCTCTCATGATGATCTTCTAGTATCCCATAATGTGCTAAAATTAGCTCATGAGGCCATGCTTGCTAAGGTAACATCTAGTGAGCCTCATGTGGATACTAGCACTACTTCTAGTCAAAATGCTATATTGCCATGTGCTAGTCCTTGTAATTCATCTACTCACAATGTTGGTACATCTTGTGATGAATTGCTTTTCTTGCCTTGTTGCTCTAACGATGAAGCTTATACTTCCTCTAGTACTTGTGTTGAGACTAACCATGTAGAGGAAATCAAAGAGCTCAAGGCCCAAGTCACTTCTTTGAAGAAAGACTTGGAAAAGAGTCATGAAGGGAAATCCACACTCAACAATATCTTGAGTGTGCAAAAATCCCCCAATGACAAAGGTGGACTTGGATTCAACTCCAATAAGAAGAAGAAGTCCAAGATGATCAAGAAGAAGGGCCAAGAACAAGTCAAGAATTCGGCCAAGATTATTTGCTTCAAGTGCAAAGTAGAAGGGCATCATGTTAGATCTTGCCCATTGAAGAAGAAGCCCATTAGTGACAAGCAACAAGGGAAGCGGCCACAAGTTCACTCTCATTCTCAACCTCAAGTTGAAGAAAGGCCTCTTCCCAAGAAGACTCAAGCTAATGCTTCTCAAGTTGAGAAATCAAGTGAGAAGAAAGTGAAGAGTAGACGTTGCTACCTATGTCGCGAGAAAGGTCACCTCGCTTCTTCATGCACTAGTGGTAACTTATCCAACCCAATTATTATTGATGATGTCTATTCTCTTGGGAAGGATAAGGTTGGCAATGTGGTTGCCAAGTTTGTTGGTACTCAAAGTGGTTTGAAGCAAAGAACCATTTGGGTAGCCAAGCCTATTGTGACTAACCTCTTAGGACCCAACTTGGTTGGGGACCAACAAGCTCAAACTTGATCAATAGGTGATGTTGGAGGTCATTGGAGACTTGGCTATATTGAAGAATTAAGGGGACTTCATCATACTTATTGTCTCAAGCCAAGTCATTCGGATTATCAAGTTTCTATCTTATATCCAATGTTCCTCCTTGCGGTAACTCGTGCTTAAATTGTTTACATTGAAAGTTACTTGCCCCTTTGCATGTTTGGCTTTGTTCCTTGCATGTGTTTGTATATGTTGTGCTTCCAACTTGTGTGTTGGTTTGGACATCATGTACGTGTGTGTCGTGCGTAGAGCCTTTATGCTTCTTCTTGTATCTTAGTTGGCTCTTGTGAGAGATTAATGGAATATCCCGTTATGGGGGAGTAATGTGCTTTGTGCACCTCACAATCCTATAAATGTGTGTACATGAGAATACCATTTAGTATTGATATTACAAGATTATCTAGTTGCTATGTGGTATGTCTTCTCATGAGAAATTCAAATTCTAAATAGTCCATTAATTATCTCTTGTTGGATCCTCTTAATTGCCTCTTGTTAAGTCTTTAATTGGTATCACATTATGGGGGAGTAATATGCTATGTGTATATTACTAGCCTAGAAAATGTGTACATTTGAGATATTGTCATCTAGAGTTGATATTGTAAATTATCTTGTTCCTAGGTGGCATGTTAGCTCTACAAGTTGCAATTTGCTTTTTTGGTGTGAAGATGATGTCGGATATCCTTGTTATCTACCACCGGGAATTATTTCCAAATACTTCTTGTCTTTTGACAATTGGTACTCACTTATGTGTGGTAGAAATTATTGATCATCTTTACATTGGCTTTTGCTTTTTTTTGCCCTTTCTCTTGCCAAGGTTTGTATCAACTCCCTTTGTCTTCCATACCACTTGTGGATCTTGTTTATTTCTTGATCTTGTCTAGTGTTTTCTAGATATAGTGAAAGTGGTGATCCCACCTTGTGCATTTTGTATTCAAATGCAAATTCTCTATAATGCACTAGTCTTGGGGGAGCTATCCTATTTTCTATAAAACACTCATCTTGTGATCCTTATCAAGTGTGTGTTTGTGGAAGGCAAGCCGTTTTCGTTTTGGTGCTTTGTGCCATCATGAAACTTTGTAGAGAGCTTGGTTTGTTTGGAACCATCCTCTCTTTTGGGAGTTTGATGTCTCTTCTTTGTGTATATCAATGGATATCTCATTCCTTGTTGTATCCTTTATGGATATCCTCCAAGTGATGATTTATTCATTTGGTATCTTTTCTTCGCTTGGTATTTCTTTGTCTTTTGGTCTCGGTTCTTGAAAGTCTTGAGCATGCATATTTACTTCTTGTAGTTTCTTTGGCATGTTTTCTTTCTTTGACCCAATATATAGGGGGAACTCCACCAAGTCTCAAATTGGATGAGATGTGCATGAAATTCATTTTCATATCTATATGCACATATTTATGTGGAGTTTGTCCTATGTGTTGTTGGTTCTCTAACTCTTTGGTCCCAATGAGTTTGGGTACCATTTTGTTTGTGTTGTTGTTCTAGGAACAAGTGGAGATGCATTGGATGCTCGGCTCACTCACAAGGAAGGTGTTGTCACCATGTGCTTATTGGAGTCAAGCTAGGATGATCAATGAACTACTTTGTACCTTCAATTGGTATCTACTACATCCTTCCAATGTTATCTCGGTAACAAGTATCTTCATATACTTCATGCACACATTTCTTGCATCAACCTTGTGTAGGTTGTATCATGGCATGTTATCCATTCTTTCTTGTGATACTTGTTTCCTTTCTCAAAGCATCCCAACAATGATGTCTTGTTGCTAGTTGTGATGTCTTTGATGTTCGTGTGGTTGGAATTCATTTATATACAATAAGACCATATCTAGCCATGTGCTATGCTCTCAAGCAAATATCTTATTGGTATATGTATGACTTCCTTTTGGATATCTTGTTCCTTCGTGTTGTAACTATTTCGGGTGTACATCCTTCTTTGTAGATATATATCATCATGATTTCGTCTACCTAGAACCTTATACACTTGAGAAATTATACATCTCTAGATGATATCCTTTCTTTCACGTCCACCTTGTCTTTCTTATGTTATTTCTTTGGTGGCTCCGTGAAAGCTTTTGCCTTGAGTGCGTGTCTTATCGTTGCATCTTGATGCACTCTTGTGTGGTGAAGATTATTTCCTCATGCTTATCTTTACGAGGCTTTTGCCATCTTAATTGGTATCCCTCGTCTTGATGAGGCTTTCATCTTCTATCTTCACCACGGGTTGTCACAAGCATAGGTTCTTTATATGCTTATTAGTAAGCTTGTGAACCCATTTACTTAGTTGTGTGTGGGAATGATAGGCCTTGCACCGTGTTGCCTCATTCTTTCAAGACTTTATTGATGCTTAATGCTCATCCATACATTAGTCTTCTCAAGTGCATTGCCTTGACTCACACACATCTTTGGTTGAGCCCATTCTTAAGTTGCCTCTTTTACTTGTTGCTCAACCATGTGTTTGTTGCAAGTACTAGGCTTAGTTTCCTATATGCTCACTTGCACTTGTTGTAAGTTTCTATTGATTTTGGGGGAGCTATGATCCTATTTTGTGCACTTTGTATCCAAATACAAAAATTCTTGATGTGCACAAATCATGGGGAGCTTCTCTAGTTCTTTAGAACACTTCTCTGCTCTTATCATAATATCTTTCTTTCTTGTGGCTCGTAGGACCATTGGCCTAGTTGGTTCAATTGGTATCTTTTGATAGCTTGCTTCAATTGGTATCTTTTGATCGCTTGATTGCTTGTGTCTCTGTCGATTATGTCTTTGTGGCATATCTTCTTTAGCAATCTTTGGGCCTCAATATAGTTTGTCTTCCTCCAAGTATTTACCGTTGGATATGTGTATTGCATTCCACTCTCTTGTTGAGAAATACACAACTTATGGAGGAACTCAATCTATATTGGCCTTCTAAGCTTTTCGCCCATTTTGGCAATCGATGCCAATGGGGGAGAAGTTTCAGAGAGTTTTGTGGAGGTTTCGGAGAGTTTTGTGGAGAAGTCTTTAGAGTTTTCTCCTTGCTTTGGTTTTGTTCCTAAGCATTTGCATCTCATACGCATGCATTATTGGTTGTTGCATTGCATGGTGATGCATAATTCCTTGTATTAAACTCTCTTGAAAGTGATTGTCATCAATTACCAAAATGGGGGAGATTGAAAGAACATGCGGTGCCCCCATGTTTGGTTTTGGTAATTGATGACAATCTCTATGGACTAATGGTTGCCTTGAGTTATATTTGAAGGTTTTGTCCATAGGCTTTTCTTGGAGTACATGTGTTGGTTTCAAGGAAGTGTTTGTGTCGACCAAGGTGCTATTCAAGGAATTATCCAAAGATTGGTCATTTGAGAGTTGAGAACTTATTGCAAGCATGTCTTGAAGAAGAAGATTGTGTGATCATTCATGTTTACCTTCAAGACATCATCCAAACGAAGAGAGTTGGAAAGATTCAAGGTTGATCAAGACTAAGTCAAGAGTGAATCAAGTTGATCAACTCACAAAGCATAGAAGATGTACCGAGAGGTCAAGTGATCCCATGGTTTGGTAAGCATTGTCCATTGTGCTTTGTGTACTAACCCATGGTCTATGTGAGAGTTCTACGTGGGGTTAGGTACATGTTCCATGGGCTTGTCGTCAAGAGGAAGATATCTCTCAACCCATGGAGAGGATGACATCAAGTGGTGATCGTCATCAAGATTGCCGTGTGCGAGTTCAAGTGGAGCATCACGAAGAGATCAAATGCTTGAAGCTTGCCGTCCTTTGTGGTGACAATGGACTTTGAAGATGTGCGGAAAGAGTGGCTCACCCATAGTGGAGTATGACGGAGCAATCAACTAGTCTTCATCGAGTCAACCCAATCAAAAAAGGTGGTC